>NC_050192.1:23868923-23926423 GCF_008315115.2 Sander lucioperca | reverse complement strand
GGAGGTTGAGGTAGAAAAGAAATGGCAGCTATTGTTGGGTCTGTAATTATCTCTGTCTGCTTTATTCGCCCGCTCATTTCCTGTACAGACAGAGACAGGGACTGAGGGGTGAATGTGCCTTTGGTTTTTGCTGCTGTAGCCTTGTAACAGGTGGTACAGTTTGTCCTTCATGACCAACAGAAGCTGCTCTGCTACTGTGTGCAATTTAATGCACTAATTGATGCATCATGGCAAACAATGACCAAATCACACAGGTTAAAGGCCTCTTATACTGTAGGTACCTAATTTATGTGTCACATAAATACATGTTTATCACACACAAAATACAGAGTGTAATTGTATTCATGACAGGACACACACAGCAAGCAACAGTTGCTTCAGAGTGTGCAGGAATAACTGGCACAAAGGAGGGACACATTAAGCTGTTATGTGTATTTGTCTGAAGTTCTGCATGTACAGTTTAACAGTAGTGTGTATAAAGTTGAAAAAAAGAACTGGAAATCGAGCCAACTCTATCTTCAAAGGGACATGAATGTCTGTATTGAATTTTGTACGATGTGATAAGTGAAAACTTTGCCCTATTGCTAGTTTTTACTCAATACGCAATAGGAGTAAAAACTCTTTTGTTCCATGTGCAATAACTCGGCTTAATTTGCACATGTAATGTAGAATTTTTTAGAGATTGCTCCTGTAGTATTGTGTAAAAGTGTGTTGTATAAATCGTACATACAGGACACATTTTTGTACTTTTATGTCTTTGCACTGTTGTCTTTTTGTTCATTTGTAAGTTGTTTGTACTATATCCATTTTGGATAATAAAGTGACTGCACTGTTGGCGCTGTTAGAGAAGCCGGGGTATCACCAGTATCTTATCTTAGAGGGTCAGCCTCGTCACCACAATTAACTTAACTATTACCTTTAGCCAGAGATCTTCAACAGGGGGTCCGGGACCCCTAGAGGGTCCTCAGAGTCACTGCTGGGGGGCCTCCAAATTATTGTCAATTTTTGAATTTTTTTTTCAAAAATTCAAATGTCTTAACATGAGTCCAATATATTATTAGCAAATATAAATCCCCACTGATGATAGGCTTACTGGCCTATAGGTAAGGTAAGGTCTAAACTAAGGCCATCCACGGATACAGTTCATCCTAAGGATTCACTTAAAGCTTAAAAAACACAAAGTGTACGTGTAATCATGTTTTTATGTGTAACATTGAAACATGATTTATAAAATCATGTCGACAATCATTATTTTAATAGCTTAGTATTCTATGCACTAAAAAATTTATGTACAAAGGCTTTAGGCCGCCCTACAAGTTATTGTAGGCCCAGATTAATATCCAACTTCATTTTATACAATATATGTAGTAGGGGTCCAACTCTCTTTCAGTTAAGGGGGTCCTTGGCTTAAAAAACGTTGAAGACCCCTGCCTTAAGGAGTTGACAGACATCTGTAGAATAACTCTGGCACAAATTTGAGCCAGTTAGACACCGTAGTCAACTTTGATGGTGTCTACATGAGCCAGCGACGGTCTGACTGAAACCTGTGATTCTCCAGTATAAGAACCACTTCCCCTCCGCAGAGGGAGCCCATGTAACCACGGAAACCATCATCTATAAAGCTGCATAAAAGAATCGAAGTGAAAACGGATGGGGATCGAACGCTCCAGTTGACTGCCATTGATTTACTGCTTGAGAGGGAGAGAACGACAGTGAGGGTGATGTGGGCAGGGGTTAGATTGAGTGTTTCTATGCTCAGTCCATTTCCACTGACCAATATCCTTCCCCTCAGACTCTCGTACTCACTTTTAGACTCGCACAGTTACAGACAGGTGTGTGCTAGCACATAGGTAAGATAATATCTAATACTACAACACTAAACTTGTGTGCCCACAATGTCTGTCGTAGCACTGTTGCTGTAACTGCCTTTGTCTAGCATGGACCTTTTGCCCACAATTTTTGCCATGATTCTCTTCAGTCTGATGAACAACTCATCAGCTGCTTCTCTACGGTGAGAATATCTTCCAATACAGTTCTGTAGGGCCACTGTAAATAGTTTGTGAAAACAAAAACCAAAAGAAAGTGAGTTTTATGCACACACTGACACAAGCTGGGGTAAACATCTAATAATAAAATCATATTAAGTCAGTGAGTTTAGAAAGTATGCCGAATTAGCTATTAGCAGCTCCTGTTTGCAGTGTACCTATAGATCTACAGACATATATCACTCATTGCTTTGATTGTTTTGAAGTTCTGGAGTTATATGGAGCTTATTTTTTCCCCCTCTGATTTCTAAGCTTATTTATGAAAATGTATTCACAATGGACATCCGGAAAATATAAGTCAGACTATATTTAAAAATATCTCTGTTATGTTTGTGTGATCAGATTTGACTGAGGTATGACTCAGTAGAGTAGAATGACGATTGTTATGCTAATTTGGGGCGTTGATAATTTGAATGTGTTTTAAAAAGCCTCCATGAGCTGTGTGTCACAGCCTTTGCTGCATGCACCGTTCCCTCTCACCTCACACCTCACCTCACATCTCTCTCTTAACAAACCCCCCTTCAATTTTCTCGCACCCCCCCTGGGAAAGCCCGCATCACTAGTGGCATTACAGGCTCGTAACATGCACCCTGCATGTACCCAGGCAAACAGTGCATCGTTGCCTGCCTGTGTCAAAGTTTCACCATATTCTCATTACACTGTAATACATTCAGCGAGTTGAATAAGTTATGAATCTGCGGAATGTATAATGTGCAAAGAGCAAATTCCAATGCAAATCATCATCATATGTTGGTGAAAAGCCCAATCGACGTCCCGTTATTATGCTAAATCAAATCATTTGGATATCCCGTCCAGCTTCTTAAGCGTTTTCTAGATACGCAATATTATCTCCCTTCTTTGTGTCACAGTTTTAACTATCTAGTCTTGTATTAGTTGTGTCTGGGACACTACTGATTTTAGCTGAATTTATTATGTGATGGTTTTCGGGATAACTCACCACTTATATTCTGCCGTTCTGGGAGAGTTGCTTTTTTACAGTAGGCTACTCAAAAATGACCCAGTATATTGAGGAATTGAATGAAAATCTAGAAACAAAACAAGACTTCATTACCTAACAATCAGTAATACCGGATACAAACTAGCGTCTTGTCTGAAACATTCATATTTGTGTGGTTATGCCCTTGTGCTCATACCGAAAGCCTCAAATGACCCTGAATCTTGTTTGTGCAATTGCTTATGCAATACTAATTATACACATCTGACTAGTAACACGTGATTATGAGAAGAATTGACATCAAATTTCCCCAATAAAGCCTTTTATTAACACAGACAGACTGGCTTTTCTTTTGCTGTTTATTAGGTTTGTATTTCTCAATCTGTGTCTTCTGGGGTGAACAGTTTGCAAAGCAGGAATAATAAGGGATGGTACTGTCACAGGAACCCATCTGATTTGGCGCTCACGCTCATGTACACACAATGCAACACACACACACACACACACACACTAGACATCACGCACAGACATGGGCACGCATGCCCGAGGACACGGTTGCAGGCTCTCGTCATTTTTGCTCTGCCCCCTGTGTAGCTTGTGTAGCTTTAAGTGTGTCGGAAATCTTGTGTTGGGCCATCAAAGCAGCGCCCTAACCGTTAATGGTTTTACGGCTAGTTAGTTAGTTTTAGCCCGCTCAGGAGGAGGTTGTGTGTGTATGCATGTCTGTGTATGTGTGCTGACGGGAGGTGTTGTTCTGCCTGAAGAACAAGGAGGACAGTGCTCAGGAGTGTGCCGGTGGGAATGCACACAAATGCTTAAAAAAAACACACATTCGTGGACATAGGTCACACGCGTGCACACACACACACACACACACACACACACACACACACACACACACACATCCACGCAGGAGACGACTGTATATATTGCAGTTTGACTCATATACACAACCGCACGCAAGTAGTGAAGCAGCACGTCGATAGTCATCTCTCTTTCTGCCTCTCTCTGGGAGTCCGGTGAGGCCTGGCCTAATTGAGGTGGCCTCAGGAAGCCCATCATTAGCCCTGCTGCTCCGGTCACACATGGTCACCAGATGTGAGTCCAGCCACAATGGAACGCAGAATGCCACTCTTTTTCCCTGTCGTCTTCTCTCTCTTTCTCTCTCTCTCTCTCTCTCTCTCTCTCTCTCTCTCTCTCTCTCTCTCTCTCTCTCTCTCTCTCTCTCTCTCAGTCTCTCAGTCTGTCTCTCTCAGTCTGTCTCTCTGTCAATGTCCAGCCTAATAAACTGGCTTTTGTTTCCAGTGCGGCCATTGTTCGCTAAGCCTACCGTAAGAGAAGTCATCGGGGCCTGAAAGGGATGCTTTGTACCGACAATAGACAGAAATAGGAGAGGGAGACAGCATCTTGAGAGAGGGAGGAAAAGAGGGAGGGGGAGAGGAAGGGTGTCTAGTGAGGATTTCAATGCACCCTCTGGAATTTTTATGGCTTGTTTTTGCAGTTTCAGAACTCAATGTCGTGGGGCCATGAAATATATATCTATATAAAAATATATGGCACCTTTCTCACTTGCCTGTACCTGACTGGATGACTGTGTGTATATGTACTGTATGAGTATGTCATTGCTGTTCTCGTGAGAGCCAAGTGACCTCCCGAGGATAGTTGATTTTGTTTTGTTGGTTAGGTTTGTCCTTTTGACTTCATAGGGAATTTAATGAACACTACGAAAGTATGTGTACACCTGAACACAGCATGCGTAACATGACACCCTTATGTTGAACATCTCATTCCAAAACCATGAGCATCAATATGCTGCTTGAACAGCTTTCACGCTTCTTAGAAGGCTTTCTACAAGAACCTACTGTAGCTGCAGGGATTTGCTCACATTCAGCCGCAGGAGCATAAGTCAGGTCAGCCACTGATCCTGGACAATAACCCCTAATGTCCATCGGCTCCTGCTGTGTCGTGTTCTGGTTGTGTTCTGGCTCTGCCACGGCTCTGCCGCTGTTTCCAACGCTTACTGGAAACGTTTCAGAGAACGAAGTAGAGCGTCTGTTCTTCAAAAGCCCCATTTCTGATATACTGTAATTTAGAATTTCTTTGACTGGTTTTGCATTTTACAAGCATAATGAAAGATGTGATAACTGATGCTTTGTGACTGTACCCTACTTAGACAACCTTTTGACACTTTTTACTTTCTCTGTGATCACTCATTTTAAGCACCGCGGCACAGCAGCTTGGGAATGACTGCTGATAACAGGTAGTATTTATGAGCTATCACTATTCCATTTTCATTATGTTTGCAAATCAAACGGCAAAAATATGGATTAAACATTAATCTTTCAGTAATTACAAAAACTAATGTTGCTGTATATTTTTTAATCGGTTTATGTTATGACAAAGTCATTGTATCATCAACTATTCATTTTAAAAGAAAGAGAAAGTCGCAGGTTTTGCCAGTAGACACAGCGGCTAGATTAGCAGCACATTACCTTTGGCAGCTACAACTGAGTCTGAACACAACATAGTCGAATCTGGTGCACATTAGTCGGCACGTCTGGAAGTTGGTGTTCCAATTCAAAACAAAGGTGTTCGATGGAATGGAGATCTCAAAGAAATGTGCAGGACAGTCAGGTTCTTCCACAGGTTCTTTCTTTATGTATGATGCTGTCAAAATTCCCACAAGTTGGAAGCACACTATTATATATATACCCGTATAGCTCAGTTGGTAGAGCGGGCGCCCATATATAGAGGTTTGCTCCTCGACGCAGGGGGCCCGGGTTTGACTCTGACCTGCGGCCCTTTGCTGCATGTCATTCCCCCCCTCTCTCTCTCTCCCCTTTCATGTCTTCAGCTTTCCTGTCAAAATAAAGGCCGAAAATGCCCAAAAAATAATCTTAAAAAAAAAAAAAAAAACACCACTTTATGCTGTGCTAAGATGTTGCTTAAATAAAGCTACAGACCAAAAGTACACGTGTGTACAGTATGTGGACATATATACTGTGTAGCTTTAAACGTGCACATGTGTGCTTATAAGTTGTGTTGCCACTCAGGGGTTTTGTGTGTGTGTGTGTGTGTGTTTTAAACTGGACGCGTGGCAATGCATGATACAATTCGACGGCTGCCCTCAATTCAGACAAATGTAATTATCACGCGTGGCTGAGTTTTTTCTTATTATTGAAAAGTTAAGTCGCTAATCTGTGAAGTTGTTCCTCAGCTGAATTAATTCAATTATCTGGCAGCATGAGTAGATATCAAGGTTTGACGATTATGTGTGCAGTTGTATAATGTGCATATGTGCGTGCATGTGTTTTTCTACTAATGTGTACGAATGCTCAAGTGTTTCTGACATTCTGTGCTGTATGGACACGTGCATGGATTTGTGTATGAATGTTTTTGTGCGTATGCCTGCGTGGAAAGAAAAAATGTGCGAGAATAGAAGCCATGTTTTTCAACTCCCACTGGATCAAGGCCTTTTATAATCCACTGAGCCGACATAATTCCACCTCACTTACAATGGATTTGTCTCTGCTTTGTCTCCTCATTATTGTTCTCATTCACATGATAAGCTGCTTCATGATTCCATTAACATTCTCTCTTAGCCGCCATGCCATGGGCACCAATATCTCAACTTCAGCACTGTGGAATTACAACTTTTTACTCAGTTCATCTTGGCTCGACTAGCTGAAGGACAGTTGTGAACAATCCAATTGTACTTATAAAGACCCAACACAAAATACTGCTGTCAGACTTTGTAACCACAAGAAATGATCAGCTGTATATGTACATTCAGGTCTGTAACAGCAAAGAAAAAGTGTTAGATGATTTATTTTCAGAATTTATACATTGACGATACCTTTTGAAGCTGCACTAATCAATCGTTTTTTATATAAACAATGTAACCTGTACTTAGATACATAACAATCTTTTAAATACATCAAATAGTGGGACATAGAACATAGCAATATTTTGTTCTTCCCCTGCTTATAGTTAGGTTTCAGCTGCTGCTTCAATAGTCAATATTATCTGTGATCACTATTCTAAAACTTGACCACATGCTTTTTTCATCTTGGGCAGATACATGCATTGTGTTTATTTAATCATACTGCATCTTTAGACACCCTAACCACAAGAAAATTGTAAACTATGGAAATACTGGAAATATCCAAACACGGTTAATGTTGGGTTGCACATCGCCAGTCTACGCAGACCCTCAAGTAAACGTGTGAACATTGTACAAGCACAACCGTGTATGTGTCTTCTGTCTGTGTTTTGGCATAAAGTATATCCGACCGTTTACAATAGTGACCTGGTGGGTACTGGTTTGCATTGGTGGACAACTGGAGCACATTGCTAGTCAGCTCTACTATTGGCTTCCAGCAGCTAGACAGGCCTCTCACTTTTTTTATGCCTCGGGCCATGGCTGTCTCCTTTTTGGCTTGTCGGTATGTCCATCCCATTCTGAACGCGATCTCTCAGGAACTACTGGAGGGTATTTCATTACATTCATCTGGCACAAACATCCACTCAAGGATGAACTGATTAGAATTTGGTGGTCAGTGAATTCACAAAACACGTTTTTTGGCCATAACTCAAGCATTCATATGCTAAATATGACAAAATACACCTCATCTTTTTATTAAATTCCTTCAAAGGGTTTACTACACATATTGTATGAGTCTGGATAGACATGGATGTAAACTGCAACTGGACTGGTAGTTGGAGGCATACAACCATGAGGCGGTTTCCTGTCCAGTATACACTAAATGCCCAAATTAATCCATTTTAGGTATATATTTTTGGCATGATCTGATATTTACAATAAGATTACAATAATTGCCACTCTGGCCAAAGGTCTGCAGCTGCAGCAAACATCTCTCTCTCTCTCTCTCTCTCTCTCTCTCTCTCTCTCTCTCGCTCTCTCTCTCTCTCTATCTCTCTCTCTCTCTCTCTCTCTCTCTCTCTCTCTCTCTCTCTCTGTCAGACATGCTAATGCTATTGATTCTTATTGGAAACAGGACAGAACCTTCTACAGATAAAAAGACAATGCTTACAGCGGCCCATAGATTTCTTCCTGGTGCTCTGAGAGGTGTGTTGCAGGCTGTATTGGAGTTCACGGGGTTCTCACAATCTGTTGTCTCACAGATTGTATTGACAGTCTCCTCTGGACTCTGCCTAACGGTCTGTTTTTATCAAAGAGGATGGCAAATTGTAGTGTATGAGCTCAATGCATGTGTGTGTGTGTGTGTGTGTGTGTGTGTGTGTGTGTGTGTGTGTGTGTGTGTGTGTGTGTGTGTCTGTGGATGATTTGAGATTGTGTGTTTGTACCTACATGGGGCCCGCATTTCTCATACATTAATGTTTTGATTTTCAAGATTAAAGGACATAGGCTACAATATATTAGTTGCATTTGTGTGTGTTTACGAGAAACATGCAATTTATTTATCCAATGTCAGGATCCCAGACAATGCAACTCCAGTGTCAAGGTTGGCAGAGATGGTTGCCGTGACAACGCTGGCAAACAATCTCTCAGATCTGGGCTCTCTCTCCTCTCTAAGAGGAAGGGAGGCTTTTGGAGACTGAAGAGCAGAGAGGCGTCTTTTTTTTTTTTTTTTTTTTTTTGTTCGCCAGTAGAGTGGTGGATATTGATTGAGAATCGAACCCATGTCGCTCCGTACAGAGGCCTAATGCACTTACGACCCAAACTAGAAAGAGATGGAAAGCGAGGGAGGGGGGAGAAAAACACAGAGCGGTGGAGAAAAACACAGCTATTGAGACGAGAAGAAAAAGACATAGGAGTGGAGGAGAAAACATATTTCTTCGGAGCAAATCAATTACAGTAGGTCCTCACACTCTACTGCTACTGTATGAAGAAAAGAAAAAAAACACCTACACATACAATAAATCAGTCAAATACACACATTTGGTATATGCACATAGGTGGTTGCATGCACACAAAAACACACAACGTGAGTCCTACCTGCTCAGCCTAGGTCTGTCATGCAGGAGGGAGAGTAGTTAAGTGAAACGTGTTGAGCCCTCTCAGGTAATTACATCTCCATGCTAATGTCTAATTAGACAGCTCCGAGGGGACTCATCTGCACTGCATTAATTAATGCAGTCAATCCAGAACTTACATGCACACACGCACACACGCACGCACGCACACACACACACACACACACACACACACACAGCAAACATCCCACTCCATCGACCAGCATTAGACAACATGTATTGTGTTTTTGTGTGAGAGAAATCAATCAGATCTTTAGACTACGCTACTACTACCTGTGTGATTGTTTGTTTGTGTTCAGCGCTCTTACGTGGACAGGCACTGAGCTCATACACACATTTCAACACCTTGAATAAGGATAATTAGTTTGCCAATGCTGTCTGCCATGGCTATTATTGCATCAATATTTGTGGGTAAATCATGCAAATAGAAGTGGGTTAAGACATCAAACTGAATGGAAAGAAATATGACAACCAATCTTTTACCATAACTCTTGGAATGCATGCTCAATAGCCTCTAATTGTGGGTTGTAGCAGGCCCTACAGAAAAAAAATACATTGTTCTTCTACATATTTATTAGATCTGAAACGATTAGATCAATTTTGATAATTGACTAATCATTTTAAAGTCATTTTTTCATGAAGAAATACCAAAGGAATTGATGATCATGAACTCAATGTCTTAGGGTTTAGAATAGTTTTTCGCAGTCATCTTTGGTTCAGGAAACTTGTGTCTGGCATTTTATTGACTTTCTTTTTCCAGATTCTATTCTTTGTGAAATACTGGATAGTTTTACCTCTTTAGGCCTCCAACAATTATTCAAATGAAACAACCTGAGAAGTTTTAAGAGGAAAATTACTCTTTGTAAAAAAGAGGCAGAAAGGCTTACAACCACTGTTGCCAGATTGGGCAGTTTTCCACCCACTTGAGCTACTTTTTTTATGATGACTGACCAGGAGGGATCCCCTCTGCTTCAAGCACAAGCACGTTTATTAGACTCAATTATTTATCTTCTGACACAAAATATATTTTAACTTTCTGAGCCATCAGGGCACCCCCAGTCTCCTAATGATGCCGTTTGGTACCATGGCAACTCGTTTAGCACGGAGATTAACTTTGACCCTGATTTCACCCCACATCACCCAGGAAGCTGCTAACATCGCCTGACGGCGCCCTGCGTTGTGTGTTTGTGTGTGTCTGTACAGTATGTGTGTGTGTGTGGTAATCCACTGACCCCGGGGTGGTACAGTAGTCATGAGAGGTAACTGTACTAATTCACTGTCCTACTGTGAGCGTCTGCTGTAATTAAGGCCAACATGTCAGACGGGTCAGATGCCTCTGTGTTGCCTTTTACCACTTGTTCTCTCACTCAAACACACTCGATCAGCTGTAAGCACTTGCTTATTTGTGCGTGCGTGCGTGCGTGCGTGCGTGGTCATTTTGAAGAATCTTTATTTTGCCAACTTGGATTTGCAGCGCTCCCTTTTGGATTTAAACACACACATACATAAAGCACATACTCCAGTATGCCTAAAAAGCAGGAATACTTCAAAGTTTCCTCATTTAAAAAACATTTATGACACAGCTGCTGTTAATAATTCACTGTTTTTTTAAGAGTTGCACAAGCTTGCTCTTTAGTGCCCATTCATCTTTTAAGGCGTGTGTGCATCAAATCTGCAACTGCAACTCAGATCAGTGTTCCTATATACCAACCCCATCTTATTCCATGGTATATTATTCTTAAAAATATTCAGAAGTAATTACCTTGTGTGTATGTTTCTGGGTGGTATATGTTCATTATATCATATTCATGTATTCATTTTTTTCTTTACATCTCTGTGTAGTAAAAATGTGTGGAAACAGAGTGTGTGTGTGTGTGTGTGTGTGTGTGTGTGTGTGCGTGTGTGTGCGTGCGAGTGTGTGTGTGTGTGTGTGTGTGTGTGTGTGTGTGTGTCTGTGTCAGTGTTTGTTACAGGCCTCTTTGACGTACTTTTCGGGAATCTCCTCTCCAGCTTCCTCTCCTCTGCAGCAGCATATCTCCATCAGACCACAGCATGCAGAAATCTGCTCGCTAATTACAGCCATATAAATCAGCAGTCGTAATTATGCTAATTAGACTGCTAACTTCCCCTCAGAAGCCTACACAAACAAAGGCGACGGTATCGGATGATGCGCTGTGTTAACGAGCTTGTCAACTTATCTGACACGCGCTAATTACTCCGCGGGTCTCCTCTGTGTTTGGGAGGAGGAAGTAGCGTACAGCACATCCGCCTGTGACTCCCTTCACCCTCCACATTAATACCCATTCCTTTCAATGGGATAACACTTACGTTTTTAACTGCATCACTACCTTTAAAGGGGTGATAGAATGATTATATAGGGTATTTCACACTGTTCCTTAAAGTGCCCATATTATGAAAAAAACACTTTTTCTGGGATTTGGGGTGTTATTTTGTGTCTCTGGTGCTTCCACACTCATACAAACTTTGAAAAAAATCCACCCATGCTGTTTAGAGTGAGATACAGTTTCTGAATGTGTCCTGCCTTCAGTCTCTGGGTGAGCTGTTCAAAATCAGCACGGCTTGTGACGTCACAAGCCGAAACGAGCTGGCTAACCGCAGCCATTAGCTCGTAGCGTTAGCATGCTACCTCGTTCTCAATAGCAAAGCACTGCTACAACACATACAAGTTAACCATAACTACTTACATGTGCGCCCTCATTTAGAAGTCTCCCAGCTAATCCTGCCTTGTAACTGACCGAAGTTGTAGAAACAGCCTCTTTTTTACTGTCTATGGAGCTAGCTAGCTGACATGATCTACATCTGAGCTACTGCGCATGTGCGAGTGCAATCAAAGATAGTACAGAAGAAGAAGAAGAAAAGAGGTCTCACTCTGTAGCTAAAACAGAGACCAGCTGAAAAGAGGATCTGCAGCAGTGAGAGAGAGCGGTGCAGTACAACAAAAATATGGTGTTTTTTGAAAATTAAACCATGTAAACCTATTCTGCTACAACCTTAAAATACAATTATGAACCTGAAAATGAGCATAATATGGGTGCTTTAAGGTCTCCTAATAGGGTATACATTGGTTGGGCTGAAAATAGCCCTAATGCAACCCTGTGGAATAGACCTGAATGAAATGACAGGTTTTCTACCTTATATGGTATGCTCATGAATATTTAGATGAGCTGCGCGCTGATTGGTTGGTTCACACACACACACACACACACACACACACACACACACCCTCCCCTCTGTGCACACCGCGTCTCCATGCTCCAAGTCTCAGAAGTGATTTTAGTAATGAAATAGCAGACAAACGATGTATAAAATTTCTGAGATCTGCGCGACCTAGATTCAGAAGAGCAGCTGTCCTCAAATCAGTGGTGTATGTAAATTTTGGGGCATGACAAAGGTAGAGACTAGAGCCAAATAAGGTACAGCCACCGAGTTGACGTCAACTATGAGCTTTGTTGAGATTTGCCCATTTTCAGCAGCAGTTTTAAATTGTGAGATTTGCATAGGAAAGAGGTGTCAATGGGACTTTGAGGTACTATGTATGCCTATTTTACCCACCGAACTGTCGTAATTCAACTATGACAAGGTAAACTCAGTTTTGCATTCTATCACCCCTTGAAGTAGTTACATCATTTCAGTAAGAGTTGAGAGATGTATTTATTGCAGGTGTTTCATACGTTGAATTCAATCCTAACTGTTCATGCACACATAAAACAACATTTTTTGAAATCCTTTCATCGCTTAATTGGAGTTGCAAAAGCATTTATATTGAAATGCTATGGCTGATCAGGTTGTAATTAAAATGTTTGAGCCATAGCATCCTCGCATATAGGACTCAACTCCCAGCCCCATAAATACATCACAGATCAGATGCCGCAATGAAGCGCCACGTTACGCACCACCTGGGAAGACCTTTAAAATCAGTCATCACTTTCAAATACATTACCTAACAACTACAGTATAATGTACCAGGGGTGTGTGTGTGTGTGTGTGTGTGTGTGTGTGTGTGTGTGTGTGTGTGTGTGTGTGTGTGTGTGTGTGTGTGTGTGTATGCTATATATGAGAGGGCAAAGGTGAAGAAAGTGCTAAGCGCCACAGTGAGTGAGTTTGTTTGTGTTTGTGTGTGTGTGTGTGTGTGTGTGTGTGTGTGTGTGTCAGCCTCAGGTGTTCAGCTGTAAAACACAAGCTATCAGCCGCCATTAAATACACGGACACCCAAACAGTCATGCACAGATTCACACACTCTCAGAAACTCTCCTAAATATCTGTCTGTCTGTCTGTCTGTCTGTCTGTCTGTCAGTCTGTCTGTCAGTCTGTCAATATGTCCGTCTGGCTGTGTGTTTGTGTGTCAGCCTGCTTTGCAATAACAGAGCTGCAAGAAGTGAAAGAGTGAGCCTTGAGGTTATAAAACATACCTCATTGGCTTGTTTGAATGCCATTGACGGGTTGAAAGACGGTCACCCGATCTGATCAGCTGATGAGCTGTCAGGTGGACCAATCAGCTAATGGCATGCAGGACATTAATGTGTGTGAGAGACAGAATCAGAGTGTATACATTTCTCTTAAGCTTTTATTACTAATGGATAGCTGAGAACTCCCAAAAGGAGGCTTGTGAAGCATTTTGACATACAGAGAGGCAAGCAGATCCAGTACGTCTTACTGGATAAAATCCAGCACATCCCGAGTTCACTATGTTTTTAGACCACCCATTCCTCTTGTCACCCACACACAACTTGCGTAGCGAAGGTACATGTATCCCTTGGTCCCTTTTTGTCGATCAGAGTTGCTAAAAATGTTGCTCTGTGCATGACTACCACCTGCTGTCTACCTCCGTCTCCTCCCTCCCTCCATCCCCCTCCCCCTCCCTTTCCCTTTCTCTGACTCCCTCGCTCTCAGTCGTGTTTTCTTTTGAACTACTTAATGTGATCTAACGAGACCAGATGAAAACAACTGTGTCGCAGCAACAGTTCATCACTGGTGCCCCGGACACTCCCTATTATTTCCTTCTGATTTCCAAGGCTTCTGTTGGGATATTTGACAATAGGGCCTTTTTCCTAACCTTGTCGTAATTATTTTACCTCTTGTTACATGATGAGCTCCTCTGTCCATTTGTTCTCTCCTCTCCTCTCCTCTCCTCTCCTCTCCCCTCCTCTCCTCTCCTCTCCCCTCCTCTCCTCTCTCGGTCTGTCTCTCTGTTCAGTATGCTGTGCTGAGAGGGCATCATTACTGGGCCCGTATTTGAGTCATTTTGATTTAAGCAGCCAGACAATGGCCTGTTGATTGAAGCAACCAGAAGGCAGACAATAGGGTTCAATGCTACATAATGTGCCACCATTTTTTCTGAGCTCCCCGTTTTCAGAAAAGGGCCCCGGCTCTCCATTGTGCCTCTCCCGGAGAGAAGAAATGGTGCTTGGGGAGGAGGAATATTTTCCCGTGGTATGTCATTATTTTGCAAATTTCTATTATCTCATCATGTTGTCTTCATTGTAATTGCAGCTAATTAGGAGGCTAGTTAGGAGCCTGGGCTTTGAGGCTGGCTCGGCTGCTGAAAGGAGCCCACCGATTATGGTCCCGACAAGAGAGGAAGCAGGAGAAAAGGGGAGATTAATGCTGTTACCCAGGAGACACTGGCTTCCATCTGCGGGGAACAATGCAGTTTTGTTTTCTCTGGGATTCTGCTCAGATCAACAGAATGGGCTAGCTCTGCTCTGCTTGGCGACAATGCCCAATTCTGTCTTACCAGGGCTCGGGAAACCCCCCCCCCCCCCTCCTCTCCTCACCTACCATGCCTCCCCCACCCCCCACCACTCCAGTCACTTTACCTTCCCTCCCTCCTCCTCCGTCCCTCCCCTCCGTCATTCTCGCCACCTTTTCCTGCGTTCAGTGGGCCCTGACTAAAAAGCTTAGCGCCCTCTGCGAGCCAGCCAGCGCCGGTGACTGAGCGCTCTCACACACCCCCAGGATCAGATGAAAGCGGCGCGATGTGTGGATAGAGTTCCCAGGTTGCAGGAGGTCGTGGCCTTGTCACACACAGAGCGGCGAGGTTTTACTCCCCAATCCCTGCCGAGCTCCAAAGCACTTAATGAAATAATATACTCTGTCGCTTTTGCTCTTTCTTCTTCCCCTCGTTCCCTCACTCACTCACCACACCAAAACCCCTCCCCACCACCTCCCACACCGGGCTGAGGCAGGCCCCTTGTCTCAGCGCAGGGGCCCCGGGGCCCCCAGACACCTTCTTTGGAAAGAGAAGGAGGGAATACAATGAGAGAGGGAGCCTAGTTTGGTACAGTACAAACACACAGAGCACAAGCAGGCTAGGAGAAATGAAAGGCCTTTGTCTGCCTTTGTCAGGGGGGGAAAGGACACTGGGAAAAGAGGGAGAGCGAGCTCTTATGGATGGAAAGAGACAAATAGAAAGAGACAGAGAGAGGGCGGAGATAGCAGGCTGGATCACATGACTCGGAGCATTGTGATCCTGAGTGAGAGCAGGTTTGGAGCAGAGCATCTCTCCATCTGGTCAGAAAAGGGAAAGACAGATAGAAAAACAGACACAGAGAGAGAGAGAGAGAGAGAGAGAGAGAGAGAGAGAGAGAGACACAGCGAGGGAGCAAACACAGAGTGAGAATGAGAGAAAGTATTGAGTAAGTGCCAGCGACATCTGCTCCCGTGGGCACAACAATAAAACTCCCTCCAGATCAGCCTCACACCATATATGCTCGCACAATGCATCGGTCTCAAAGGCACAAATAAATATGTGTGTGTTTGTGTTCATGAAGTCTGCCCACGAATCTGTTAAACAGTCACCTACACACAATCTAAATTAGCTCAATGCATAGACACAGTCTTCTCGTCTTGGATCTTTATCTTGAGAGTGAATCATTTTTTGGGCTCTTTTTCTTGTATATTTTGACTCTTATTTTCTCAGTTTTAGGAATGAAATGATGCTTAGTCTAGCTTTTAGTACTCTCTGCAAAACTCCTGACTGTTTCCCCTTTGCTGCATTGACAAATAAGTTGCAGTAGATTGTGATTCTTCAAAGGAGAATAGGATTCCTCTATGTGACTCACACATTTATTGTATACCCGCTTCTACTTAGGACTCCGGATGCTTAGTTAGTACTTAATAATGTGCTCTCACTTCATGGCTCTCATTATTCACATATTCTGTTTTCATGCAATCTGCACAGTTTTTTTCCTCTGTTTAGCCCTTAAGTCTAAACAGAGGAAAGTGTTGCGTGGTATTGTAAGAAACAGCCTACTTAAGCATCTTGTTGCAAGTAATTGCTGCAGAAGTTGTCTTGGTGGTTTGACCCCTGTTAAATCTATACCATAATAGATTGTAAATACCAGTTGTTTTTTAGTAAAGAGAAGGAAAACCATATGATATAGTGCCATATAGATGAATAGACATATATGATCTGGATATCTCTACATAGCAGCCACACATCCTGTGATTATCAGCCAAACAAACACTATTGGTACAATCAAATATTGAAATCCCCGTATAAATCCTAGCCATTTATTCTTTCAGATATCTTGCCTTTTGTACACAGCAAATGCTTTGTATGTATTTTGTCTGTCTTTTTGGCCAAGGACCTGTTTTTGATTGGCTGAGAGATAATTGAAGTAAAAAAAAGAAGAAAAAAAAGGGAATTTTTCTTTTTCAAATTGGCCTTTTGAAAAGTTGGAACTGAACAGTTGGAAAGTTATATGTACCTGCATCTGAAAAGAGAAGCGACAAAACTTTAATCAAACAGCTTGAAAATCCTAACAGATTCTGAAAGCGCGCAGACAAGGTAATCTGTGTTGTTTAGGGACCGCGGCGTGCCCCGCTCGCCATTTATCTTTGTGGGGAAACATTTCTCCCTGTTGCGTTTAATGTGTAGTCAAAGTGGAGAGGGCGAAACGCTACTCTCTAATTTTGCATGTCATCTCTCTCCAAATCACTGCAAAGATGAGGCCCTTGCCAAAGATTTCCTCCCTTGCCAAAGATTTCCTCCCTTTTTTCTCCTTGCCTTTTTCCTTTTCTCTCCCCTCTTTCTTTACCGCGCTTTTCTTGTTTCCCAAGTTGCAGTTGTCACCGTCGCTTGGCGCCAGGAAATCGCGGGCATCTAAACAGCAGCACACAATGTCGTAAAAAGGCTCTAGAGTTTTACTTTCAGATGTCACTCCAATAGCACACATCTGCTACGTGCCGTGCATCTGCTAGGCTTTCCCGTCTCAGAGAGCCGGGAGCGCTGATTGAACTAAAGACAGAAAGCATCCTCATTATCGTGGGCAGTGAGCGAGCTGGGCTCCCCAACAACCCTTTTAATGCATTCACTCACTTAACTGTTGTGGATGCACACATGTACACGCACATGCAGTTACACGCATGTGCACAAACATGCCGACAAAGGTAAACGGCCTACACACACACAGACACACACACATGCTGCTTCAGAAATCACCCCTGGGCAATGGACAATAGTATTACACAGCCATTGTGTCAGTGCTTACTCAAAGCCTGTCTGTTTGTACTGGGTATTCTAGAAGCACTGGGTCAGAACGCTTTCTCTGCTGCAGAACTCACATCTGACCAAAAAAAAAAAAAACATTTTGTTTTATGGCACCATTTTAGATGCATGCCATGATATGATACACATTGATTCCTACAACCAATTACACATCACACGTACTGTAAACTAGCAATTTCTCTGTAAACCCCTCAAACACTCGACTAAAACAATGCACTTGAAGTTGTAGATTGAAGTTTTTTAATGTAATTGAAATGTGTGTCCATTCATAACCAGGATGTTTAGCTAACCTTGTTATCAAGAGTTGCTGACTCAAATCTTTAAATGTACCCCCATATAAAAAAACGGGACACACCAATGACTGACAGAATCAGGGTGTCTTCGCCAGCAGACATCTTAGCCACGTCCCAAGGCATTGTATGAGGAGTCAGGAAATAATCCTCGAGTGTGAGGTTATTCAACAAAACTAAACTAAGCAAAACATTGACCAGGTTTATCTTTGACAATAAGGTGCAGTGGCAGCATTGCATGTTGATGGCTGTGATTATGAGGGCCAGCTGATGCTCGAACATTAACTAGTTTGTATGAGATACATTTTTAAAGGCCACACTCGAAAGGGAGAAGCAATATTGTTTAAATATAGGGATAACGGCACACATTTTCAAACAGTCTCTCCTCGAGTACATTAGTACAAAGATGTGGGGGGAGGGGGCTTCCGAGGCTACTCGGCCGTCTTACAAGCACTTCTGACAGTGTTAACTGGCAGCTTAAGCAAGATCAAACTGTTTAGTAGGGAGTCCAGTTTTGCCTAGGTATTGACTATTTGCTCTGAAGTTTCAATGCAGCACTTCCTTTAAATAGAGAGCAGGGTGAATCTCCAGGGTGTCCTTTGGGGGATAAATCATTTCCTCAGAGGTTGATTGACATTTTCTATTTATTTATAAGGATCTTGCCGGCTGAAGCTTTAAAATGCAACTGCTTAACAGATGTTTGCACAGTTGCTGGTTGCTTCCAGGTGTTTCAGTGTTGGGATGTCTACATAACCTTAAGTCAAAAATAGCAACTGTGTCACGTGAAACACACTCTTACTTTTAGTACGTACTGCAGCTGCCCTTAAAAAGTATGTACTGTTGCATGCAGTATGCATACAATCGGGACATACTACTTCTCCGTAACATTGCACCCTATGGCTCATACAGTATATGCTGCGCAAAAAGAACTATGGATCAGAATAGCCAGAAAAGCATGCTGGCTTACATTCTGCAAAATCCGACCTGATGCTGTAGGACATCCTGGTGTCTTTGTGTATTTGACATGCTATGTATTGGGACATACTAAATCTTATTCTGGCATACTAAATAGTATGGTACTATGGGTAGTATAACACAGGCAGGAACTTACTTTTGAGGTGACGTCAGCTTCCGGGTACAAGCTGAGCAATCGGTGACTGTCGAGCAAAAATGTGGAGTAGCAGTGAGGGTGGCCAAATAGATTTCACCACACGACCGCCTCCCAGTCTCCCCCCCCCCGTTAAATCCCATGACCACCTTCAATCATCAAGAATCCGTCTGCCCGCTCTCATCCTGCCTGGTCCATCGCAGAGCACTGCTCCACAGCTGACCGGAGCCTTGGCTTCTCACCCTCACCTACTGACGCAGTGGTGATTAGTGGTAACCGTGGCAACCGTCGCTAGTGTCGAACTTTAATGGCCACATTTCCAGGCCGGTTGCCAGTATCAAACAAAAGCCCTTTCAAGTCCTCTGCTAATCGCTGCCCCTTTTCTGAGTCAGCGTCACTATTCAACAGATACTGTACACCATCCCTTCACTTACCACGTACCATGATTTACTCATCTGGTAGTTTGTTTCATGCCTTTTAATAATAAGGAGTATGCTGTTGGTCAAATTTAGATGAATTGTTCATTCCTTCATGTACCTTTGATCCCCTCATTACTTTAGTGAACTCTTGATCTTAATGTTGAATTGTCTCGACATTAGAGACACAGCATGGGCCCCTTTCTGTATGCAGAAGTCATCCACTACTTCCACGTCTTCCTCCCCACGAAAAAAATAAAAATAAAAATCACTGTCACAGGCTTTCACAGACAGAGGCCGATTAGGAAGGATTTCTAAAACGAAGGTTAGGGATGGCAGACGTGAGCAGGGAAGTGTGCCAATACAGCCAGCTGAGTTTGAGTGTGTGTAAGCTGTATTAGCTGGCTGGGGTCAGCAGGGGTGAGGCTGTTCACCAGGTTAATAGCTACAGAATGAACTGAGGACACAGTAATAGAGTGATAACAAGACTGGGGTTGGGTAGAAGAGGGAGGGGGGAAGAGGAAAAGACAAGTTGAGAAGAGGGTGAGAGTAGGAAAAGGGTGAAACAAAAGAGAGAAAGAAGAAGGCAAGGAGATGAGCGTTCTGTATCTGTTTAAGGTGAAGTGGGGACTGTGGGTGGCGGGATAGACATAGGGAAGGCAGTTTTTTTTTTTTTTTTTATTTAACCTTTATTTATACAGGTTAATCTCATTGAGACACAGGGTCTCATTCCCAAGAGGGACCTGTTAGGGACAATGGACAACATCAGTTACAGACAGACAAAACAGATTACAGTAGTATAGTACACAATATTTACTATATACAGTATTTAAACGAAAGTCAGGGCATGGCAGTGGGGTTGGATTAGAAAGAGAGGGAGAGAGATGGTGGAGGGACTATGGGAAGAGATGAGAGGAGAGAGAAAAGGAAATAAATCAATAGGTAATGACAGAGGTGAGGACACAGTACAACTGACAGTGATTGACATGAAATGTTAGTTCAGCATGTGTAATGTGCGTTTTGGTGTAAAGCACTCAGGGGCGTCAGAGTGGGGGTGGAAATGGGACTGAGTACCCAGGGCCCTCATGTGAGAAGGGCCCAAAAAGATGCTAGAATGAATAGCTGTGGATGCGGGGAGGGGCCCCCGTAGAGAATGCCTTTCTACAGGGCCCAGAATGTTGTGCTACGCCCCTGAAAGCACTTACAGTATGTGAATGTTTTTGGGGATGTAACTTCAATGTAAATCCACCTTGTCCTCCTACCATGAGGGTAAAAATAGCTGAGGACATTTGGTGAGGCTGATGGGGCATGTAGTGCTTGAGAAAAGTCGTGCAACATGTCTTAAGTTTGATCGAAATGCTTTGAAGATTGGCATGAATTATGCACTTATACATTAGAAAGCATGGACCTTTCTCATGCTGCAGTGATGAAAACAGGAACCCAGGTGTAAAAGATTGATGATATAATATAATGTAAAGATATAAGCAACGCAATATCATAATACATCTCATTTGGGTCTATTTTTGCATTGATGTTGGTTTCCAAGCAGCCAATACTTAAAAGTACTTGAAAAGCGTTAATGTTGTGCAGAGACACATTGAAAGGTTCTACATTCACATTTTGGAAGGTCCAGACCATTTAGTTTCAATGAGAACTTTCGATATTTGCAGCAACAAAGGTAGCTGCTTGCATTGCTGCTCGCATACTGTTTGTCCTCACCATTTTTTTAAAAAGTAGGTGCATTTGAATGTTTGGATTTCTATGCCTCATTACAGTGTGAGATTTATGTCAAAATAACTTATGCATACAAGACAAACAGTGCAACGAGCAAATTAGGCTTCACCTTATTGCCTTAAAGAGCATTCCACATCAAGAAGAGCGATTTTTTTAATGATAAATTCAAATGTTTTTATGTAAATATTGTTCTATTTACATTACAAGTGAGGGGAGCGAGTCCCCCGGTAGACAATTCATGAAGTAAGGTGAAGACAGATGAGAATCAGAACCTCTGGACGGGTTAAATGATTAGATGTGTGTATGTGTCCTTGTCCGTGGTCTAATGACTGCGCTGTCTGCAGAGAGTGGAACACAGGAGGGAATTAGTCGTCATTGCATATCAAAGGCTTAGCCATTAGAGACATTGGGTAGGGCCTTCCTAATGAGAGAGGGGAACCGGTGTTTTTCTGCTGGCGTGTGTGGGAGTGTGCAGTGTTTGGTTGGGTCACAGTATATGCATACTTAGACACACACACACACACACACACACCTTCAAACGCAGCCTGCTTTATACATATTGCACCCTGTCACACGTATTTAGGGATTAAGGTACTGATCAGCAATGCACATTAACATTAGACATAATTCATAGAAACACACATTTATATACATGTAGACAAAGTCAGAGGCACACACTGTGTTGCCAGGGCCCTCTGGCAGGCCTCGCCGTGCCTCTCAGTGTGGCATGGCGTGGGCAGAGGTGCCAGCGAGATGCCAGGGCTTTGTGTGCCACACTAGATCAACGCCAGCCATTGCAAGTACACAGCACACAACGCGCCCGGAGGTACAGGACTCACCCACCTATACTTTCTATCCATACATACATCCATCTCCTATGTGTGTTCTCTTATCCTCTTTATTTCTGTTTGTGTGTGTGTGTGTGTGTGTGTGTGTGTGTGTGTGTGTGTGTGTGTGTGTGCACGTTCATGTAGGCTGATTGGCGATGCCCTCTGTGCCATCTGCAGCAACCCCCCCCCCACCCACCCACCTCCCACCTTTTTCACTCATCACAAGGGTGGGCTTAACCATCTGTGTGCCAGTGTGTTCCCACAGTGAGAAAAGGAGGGCTTGTGGGGGTTGAGTGGTGGTGACGGGGGTTGCCACAACAAACACACACATAACAAAATAAAAATATGTGTATGTTTAGATAAAAATGAAGAATTGACATGCTAGTGCCCGACAACATAAGGTGGCCCTGCGTGCAGAATACTGCAGAGAAAGCGCAGGCAATGTCATCTAATGTATGACTTGTAAGATGATTCTCCTTTAATTCAAACAAATGTAGGAGCATATTGTGCACAGTGTGTGCTGGCATATATTTTTTATCATATATCATCAGGCTTGAAGCCGCAGTCCAGAGGGAGTCAAAGAGAGCAGCAGCTGGATAAGAGTCAACAGCTCCACAAGCGCCCACATTATAAGAAGCCAATAGTAAGAGTTAAGGTTCAAAGCGACCCTGGTAGTATTCCTGTGGGCAAAAGATGGATCATGGGTAGAAGTGCTCGGATGTAAGGAATAGAATCTAAGGCATGCATTTCTTAACACTCTTATGTTTAACCAGTACATAAGCACATAAAAGGATTGAAGTGTGTTAACATAATCATGCATTATGTTGTTAATACATGTATTTTTGCACACCTAACCTGTTTGGTGCAGTTCATTTGAACTCTGGGGCTGTTGTGAAAGCTGTCAATCGAACTCTAGTACACAACGGACTAAACAACCGGATTGAGACTAGGGTTTTGGTTGGCTTTCAAGCGGTCTTTTGTGCAGTCTGTCTGTAGTATGAAAGCAAAACAGACCATCCGATTTTATCATAGTCGATATGTGATTTCATCATGAATAATAAAAAAAAAAAAAAAAACTAAACTACTATTAAATCCATTTTCTGGCTGTGAACTGTTAAGCAAGCAATCTGATGAGTGATCTGTAATTTGTGGTTTAAGTTTAATCGATCAGAAAAAGAAACGGGTTTAACAGGAATGTATCATGCTTCTTTTTTTTTTATCCTGTTTCTGTCTGGTTCTCATTATTCATAAAGTAAGGGCTATTTGCAGATTTGACTAATCATACTTATTATCAGTTATTTCCTGGTCTGCTCCTTGTGACAACAAAGAACATAAAATACACATAAGGCGCAATAATGTGTAATATGATTTTTATCCCCTGAGTCTGTGTAGCGATGATGGTGATGCGAGATGAAAGTTGCCAAAACGGTCCAATCAGTGAGTTATCTGTCAGTCCACAAGACTGAGGGCCCTATCTTGCACCCGGCGCAGCGCAAAGCCCAAGTGTTTTTGCTAGTTTAAGACCGACGCAGTTGTCAATTTCTCGTCCAGCCCCCACGTTGTTTAAATAGCAGATGCACCTACGCCCATCTGTGCGCCCATGGGCATGCTGGTCTCACAGGGAGGTGTGTTCAGGTGAATACCTGAGGCAGCGGGAAGTGATCACGCCATTGACTAACAAAACCCTGTTCTAAAGTCAATAATGCAGCATTTCATTATTATTTTAACAGCGCATTAGTAAAATGCGCCTAGGCTCGTGCACAGCGCGCGCACACTATGCTTGTTACACACACAGGAACGCGCAGCAGCACACAAACATGCAAAAGATTAAAAATATGATCGCGGATTTATTTCACAGACGAGCAGATCAGTTTCTTCTCCTGGAAATCTCTCCTTCCTGCTCAGCAAATCCGCCTTCATAATAGCAATACGCCAAGGTCCAAACGCGCCTGGCTTTTAAAGGGAATGGGAGATGACACTCTGATTGGTTTATTGCATGTTACGCCCAAAACACATCTGTGAATTCATTAAGACACTAAGTACAACCCTTTTGAACCATGCGCCTGGCGCACAGACCCCTTTTTTCCGCCGTTAAACTAGCAAAAGTGGATTCGTACATGCCCTAAACGCACCTGCGCCAGGCGCTTAACGCAGCGCGCTTAGATCGTTAAAATAGGGGTTTACAGCTCCGGGTTCATTTGCAAAATGCTTGTAAGTGCATTTTTATCCACCTGTTTTTATTCATTTTCAGTTTGCACATAAAAAAAAAAACCGCTCAGTGGAAACACCGAAAAATGTACAGTCTAATGCTTGGATGAGGTGGAAAAGTTGGTGCATCAAAAGTCAAGCCAAATGCGACAAAAATGCAATGGAAACAGGCAAAATCATGACATGCATGAAGCGTGTGAAAGGTTCACTCAAGGTGTGAAAGTGACCCTCGTCACATACCAAGGTGTGAAAAGACTCCTCTCTTCTGCATAGCCTCAAGTGTTAAATACAACTAATTATTAAATCAGTGTACACAGAAAGAATACAGTGAATAATAGACAATGAAAGGACATTAAAAAGCGGTTACTTAATGTGCCACATGCCTGTGGGGATGTCTCATGGTCGTAGGTCAAACTAAGAGGACACAAACACAGCCATGGCTACACATTGAACCAATATAGAAATCTGATGTAAATAGCTTCTATAAAAAGGTGGGGAGTTGTGGTCTGGTAATGACGGTGTGTGGGTGTAGGCTCCATGCTGCTTAACGGATGCTGCTGGGTTGTAAGATGTTTAGGAAGCTGGCCACATCTGGAGTGGCCACAGGCCAACTGGCTACTAGCCTTAAACCTCAAGCAGAGCTGTTCTCTTTCTCCTGTTCTCTTTTCTTTTCTTTTCTCTCAGAATCCTTAACTAGTTTTACTCATATTTCATACCTTTCATTCATTTTGTCACTACTTTGGCATCTTTTTTTATGTCCTGAAATCACGCTCGCTCCACCATCACACATACATGCACGGCCGCACACGTACAAAAATAAGCTTCCATGCATGTCCCATGCACTACCTGCCCTTCTGTAAACTACACACACACACACACACACACACACACACACACTTCTGTCTCTATTGTTCTTTATCACACATGGCTTTGAAGATGAAAAAGAGAAAAGAAAAACTCAAGTGTCAAACCTCACACCCAGTCTGCTGTGCGATGAGATTAGATTTATTTCTCCAGCTGTGACATAGAAAATGGAAGTGGATTATTTAGTAAAAAAATGACAGAATTAAATTAAAACTAGTAGGCGTTATTGTTAAGCAAGGAACAGAGGGGGCTTAAATATATAGGCTCAGCATAGGCCTCAGGCAGCAGATAGCACCATCTCCTCTCCTCTTGTTCTCACCAATGGACTTAAAAAACACATATAAACAGCCTTCCAGGACCACAAAGCCTGTGTAGAAAATCAGAAAATCATTTCCTCTTCACTCTAGATTCCCTCTCTCTCTCTCTCTCTCTCTCTCTCTCTCTCTCTCTCTCTCTCTCTCTCTCTCTCTCTCTCTCTCTCTCTCTCTCTCTGTGTTCTCTCTGTCATCCCCCTTCTCCCTCAGAGCAAGTCCACAGGGGGCTGCCTGGGCGCATCAATCCAGGGTTGAGCTTGTGCCTTGACGTGGAGAAACACAAAGTGCAGAGATTTGGTGCATAAACATGTGTGCTCTTAAGAAGAAAAACCGGGCTGCGGAGAGGGGGGAATGGTGCCAAATCCCCCCATTCAGCCTCAGACCAAAAGAAGGCAGCATCCTGACAGCTTTGAGGTGGAGGGGGACCGGAGGGGGGCTAGGGGATGGAAAGAAGGGGAAGAATGAGAAAAGAGGGAGAGAGAGATAGCAACTGTGATGGAGGAGGAAGAGGGAGATGAAGAGGTAGAGAGAAAGAACATCAGCTCCTGGGGATAAGAACAAAGCTCAGGGAGTCTCAAAGTGATAATCCGCTGTGTTTTCATATTTAAAAATGTTTTGCTAGCCCTTATCTCTGTGATATAATGAGACTGGGAATCAACTTTTAGTTACTTCTGTCAGGGGAAAGAATCCATTGTGCCCAGGAAATTATTCATCTATTGTCCTGGACGGCACGAGGGATCAAAAACCTTTTTTAAAGTTTCCTTCTTCCCCGACAAACCCCCACTCATTACGTGCACAAAATAGGATAGGATCACAGTTCATTGTTGACATTTGAAACGGACGAGAATTGATAGATGGTTGAGTTTGTTTCAGGATAAAGATTGATGGGGAATTGATGGGGCAATAAAACAAAAGTGGTCAGGTGGTTGTAAATAAGCCACAGGCGTTTAGCCGGATTATCTAAAGCACTTTATTTGGAGGGAAAAGTGAGAGTTTTAGTTTAGTTTTTAGTTTATTAGTTTATTTGTCAGGGACCATGCACAGTTCAAGCCCTGTACCAGAGTTAGCTATACAGCTAATTTACATACGTGGTCTCTAGGCAAGGGAGATAAAAGGACAATGGCTGTGTCTCATTCCGCATACTTCCGTCAGTACACTGCTAATGTGGACTGACCACTTACTGCCGTAGTGCCCACTTTCTATGGTTAGTATTGTCCCATAAGGAACACTTACGTTAAAACACTTACTGGAAATGACGAGCGGTCGGCTCAGCTCGCCGCCTCTCAAAATCTGAGGAAAATCTTTTAAACTGACCTTTGTCGATAAAAAAAACAGACAGATTCAGCAACTGCATGGCCTATTTCTCGCTTAAAATGTTTTCAGAAACACGTTTCGGTGAACTATTTTCGTAAAATACGAGATCGTATTCTGAACGAGCCGCCATTATGCTCGGTTGTGAAATCCGGGAGAAGCCAGACCCACGTGACGCGTCCAGTCAGCTGCCGGTTGACGTCCCTGGTCCCTCCCCTTTCCGCTTTGTAGTCAAGATGGCGCCCGTTTAGTGCGCGTAGTGTCCGTCGTTCCACACTGAACTTTTTGACCGTTTTTAGGGGGTCATCCGGGTACTTTCAGTGCACTGACTTTTTGCATTATCTACACTATATACTTAAAACTAAGTGTTTGAAGTGTGCAAGTAGACGGCTTGAGAGACACAGCCTATATAGAGAATATAGACAATACAGACAATACTATCAAAACAGATATAAACTTAACAACAAACAACATATAACAAGCATTACACAACGTATAACCCAGTATACAAAAATATATAAATTTCATGGTATAGAAGGATCAATGATCACATAGTTGATTCGCCTTCAGCCAAGTCTTTAGAGTACCTGAAATGGCAGTTATGTTCCCTCATTTCACAGGAAAACCATAAATGTGAACCAGAAAGACAGGTTTTATAATGATTCTTGCCCTGTAAGACTTCTTTTTAGGTGATTTGTTGTGTTTGTCGTGAATGTTGTATTGTAATGAAGCTAAAGACAAGCAGGGAAGACTATCATTCTAGTTTGTCATCACTTTGGAGCTCAACCTCTCAGTTATGAGCCAATGATTTTCACTGGGATTTGTTCACAGGCTTTCTGGTCATCCAATGGTCATCTTAACTGAAGTTTTTTTTTTATTTATTTTTTTTATATTTAAACCATGTAATCAGTTTCTTCTCTCTGCTCTCATTCCAGTCTATGCTGCTTGGCAGCTTCACCCCTCCACCCCCCTACCACCACCCTGTCTATGGCTCCCTAGGGGAATCTCCAATTGGCTGCTATTTTTAGGACTCTCTCCCTATAAATCCAATCGATGTGGTCAACACCGAGGCCTTTTATCAATTTAAGTTTTTGCATTGTCACTTGCTTGTGTTGTCCTTCATGAGCAAGACACTGAACCTCACATTGCTTCCAATGAGCATTAAGTATTGCTTAATGGCTGTTTTTAATGGAAATATAATCTTGCACCGTCATGTATCTAACTGTCTTACACAAGTGGCTGCTTGGTGGATGAAGTCCATGTCCATCTCTTTCTGCCATTCATCCTCACTGCTTTGAGCCAGCAGATTTTTTTCCTCACAGATATTTCAATTAATCTCATTCCTTTCTCACTGCAGATTGATTTTAGTCAGTCAAAGGCTTTATTTTGCTGTTAATTGAAGAGAGAGGAAAAGTTCAAGGAAAAGTCTCAGAGGGTTTTTTTTTTTTAATTTGTTTTTTAATTGCAGTGTATTTGTGTGTTTGTGCGCACGTGTATGAATACTTTTTTTGTTGTCTGTGTTTGCATGTGTGTGTTTCCTAGATATCTGGACTGGACCGGTCATTTTTTTGTTTTGTAAATCATTCACTTTTTTTTTTTGTATTTCTCTTCCCAGGCTAGTGTTTCATTAACCCTGCTGTGACACAGACTCCCTTTCATTCACTTCTCGCATTGTCTGCTCCAGCCGCTCGCTCACTCACAGCACCAAAGATTACTAATAAATAAGTGACACCAGAAAACAGTCTGTTTTTCCTCTCAGCCGTAATTAACTGACTTGATGTTTTCAAGAGAGAGGAGGGGGAAAATCCAGCTAATTAGGAGTGAGTTACGATTCGCACAAAGAGTACAGATCGTTAATTAATTTTCCACGCAGCCATTGTCGGGGAAAGAAAACAGCTTTGTTTACAGTGTTTGCCACGGCGGTTAGAGTAGCGCACTCGCTGCGGAAACACCGCACACACTGCAGTCCATATCCAGTAACCTTGATCAAGACTGTCTGCAAGTTAGACAAATAAAGGGATGGGCTAAAATGCCGTCCATCAGCCGAGACAGAAAAAGAATCTGCTATCTGAAATCACTAATAGTTAAGTTAGGGTTACTGTCTATACTTATAGTATAGGCGTAGTTCTCTTCATACCTGGATATCCTAAAAAGAGTGAATGGTGTGCACTTTACATCACATTACTGACACAACCCTACTGGTGGTAAAAGTGGCAGAGAGCAATTTGTCTTTTGGTCTCTACCTGTCTACCTACCCAACAAATCTGTGCAGGAATTGATGGGTTTTGGAGGTGGAACAGACATCAGACACCATAGACTGTAAAAATAATGGACAAAGCTGAAGTGCCTAAAACCTGAATTCTGTCTAATTTCTGGCAGGGGGCGACTTCACTGGTTACAAAAAGAAGTCTGTTTCAATTGCTACTTTCAAGTCTTCTTCAATACAGCATGGTGTTCATTTTGTAAACGATGGTCCCATTTATTTTAAATTGACATTAAAGCAAGGGACGCTTTAGGGGGGTGGATACACGTTAATCTTGAACTTTGACCCTCTCAGTGTGTGTTTTCACGTCATCAAAGTTCATTGGAACATTTGGTCGCTAGGCCTGGGCAATATATCGATATTATGTCGACAATAAAAAATCTGCTTAGCTTGAAAAACCTTCCCTCTTAGGCTATGTTTAAACGGAAACGATCTGAAGAGAAAACGCAAAAGTGCCGTTGCGTTCTCACTTTTTATTCCGCGTTTAGACGAGAGTTTTGGGGGGGAAATCTGCGTGCATATGATGACGCAAAAGTGTGTGAAATTCGATGTAGTATGCATGCCAGGCAGCTAGGTGGCACTGCCACCCAACACCACCAAGGCCGCGCGTCTACATAGAACCTTCCTTCTACTTCTCGCCTTAGTAGCGTGAAACCAAAACATGTCGAAGCAAACAACAAAAGCTTGTCTGGAAAGACGAGGAGGTGGAGTTACATGTTTGTCGGATGGTGACCGGCACAGTCGACCGTGATAAGCCACAGTACAGCACCCATGGGAGCACTACCAATATCCTGAGCCTCGCAGCCCTTCAGTCGCTGCTTGAGAGCGAGAGGCAGCGGGCAGAGGAGGCTGAAGCAGACCCTCTTCTGCCCACTGGCCACTGCCACTCGCTCTCTCTCTTTCTCTTCATCCACAATGTTGTAGCCTACTCTGGCTCAAATGAATAGCCTACATATGGTCATCGAACTATAACAACCTTATCCACATTGTGGAAATCATTTAAATATTGAGCCATTACATGTATTGAAAGATAACGGGCCTATAATTTCTGTAGCCTACTCCGTAACAACAGACTACCTGGACGCCTTTTTCTCATCTCTCTCCACACTGCTGTCTTCAGACTTTTGTGCTTTTATCCTTTAGACGGTAACGCGACGGTGGAGCGTTTTTAAGATTTCCACTCTGGAGGGTGGTTTTACTTTTTTGCGTTTTTAAGCCCCAAAAAACGCCGTCGGCGTATAAACGAAAGGCACATCCGATAAAATATTTTTTCGTTTTCACCCGCGAGTGTCATCGTGTAAACAGGGCCTTTGATGTTTTGCTTAGCCATTGCAACACTGGGTTGGCCGCGTCATCCTCCCCAGCTCCACCCTCTCGTCAAAAATCAGTCACATACGGTTGCAAAAAAACAAGATGGCGACGCCCGTATCGCCAAACTCGAGGCTTCAAAACGGCAGTACACAAATCAGTGGGTGACGTCACTGATGCTACGTCCACCATTGTCACTATGGACTCACAGAGACAGAGAGAAAGAGTTGCTTGTAAGTGTAAATGATCGTGCACATGTCTACATCCATGTCACTGCATGTCTGTTCAAGTACCACAGGATAGAAGGTGTATGTGAGTGTGTGTGGATGAGAGCGGCCCGAGCCCCCCGCCTCTATTAAGAAGGGCCCTGGCAGCAAGAGATAGCGGCTCTATCTTAATGGCTTTTGCTGCCTGCCACTCAGCCTTCAGACGGGGTCCTTTGCCTGCACGTGTCTCCCCACGATAAAGCCACTTCACAGGGGCTAGTGCCTCTCCACGCTGGCCTCTCCTCTCTCCTCCTCTCCCAGGAAAGAAGAGAGACAGAAGAAAAGATGCCAGAGGTATTGATATATGAACCCACCCTGAGACTGAGACGAGCTGCGAGCGAGAGACCGCATGCTCAATTCTAAATTGTTGATCTTATCTGATATTTTTGACAGACTGTCCTAGGATGTAGCCTAGAATATGATATCTGATACAATGTCAAAAACATAAGTTTGTAGGGTAACAGTAAGACGTATATTTAGATCTACGTTTTCCCTGCACGTTTTGAATGCATTTTGGTTTTGGGTGCTTTTGTTGACTTGTCGATTGAAATAAGGCATCTCTTCACTTGACACTAGTCAAGTTTTCCTTTTGGTTTTCTTTCCATTGTTGTGTCTCGGTGTCATTAATGTATTAATGCTGGCATAGCTGAGCTGCTGTGGGTGACAAAGTTATAACTGTGACTGATGTAAGCTTTACTCAGTCCACTGTTATTCCACTGGTAGCTTATCCTGAGGGAGCACCACTGTAGGGTCCCTATCACCAGACACAATGTTGATATTGAACGATTCTGCAAAAGGTTGATGTTCAATTAATCAATTTTATCTCTCATTTAGTTTTCATGATATTATCTCTCCACCTAGATTTATATCCCCCTTGACAGAACTGTTTTGGCAACTGCTTTTTCTCTCAACCTTTGAGCCAAAGTTGACGAAAAAGTCCTCGAGGTGCTCAAAATTATGGGAAGTTTGAACATCTACATTTCCATGACAACTGAACAAACTACATCCGCTGATGAGGACCATATCAATATCTGTATATGGCAACTACCACATGGTTAAAGTAGTGGAGAGATTGTTGTTACATGTATCAAAAAAGCCAACTTAAATTGTTAATTTGTGACACAAACTCCGGCACACACCCATCCATCGCTCCAACCTTCACAGCCTCACTTTCCGCCTTGCTACATACAGTAATTGGCTCACGTCTTCCTGCACTGGCACTGAACATCGGCATTGGGCGTCAATTGTGTGCTGCGGCTTCATACAACATGAAGCTAAATCTTTTGGATAGCGGGCTGAATAATCAATCATCAGTATCAACATCATTCATAACGCAGTTGCTGACCATTTTCATCTCGTGGCAAATGGCTACGATTGGAATTCTAAAAAACATTGCCAGATTTTGGGCTGCTCTGTCCTAGAATTTTGATTCACGGCACAGCAATATTCAACAAGCCCTAGCGTGCTCATTTCTCTGTGATTTAAATGCAAACAGTGTCATTTTCTAGGGTTTTCTACAGAAAACCCTCTCCAGGTCCATAGCTACTGATATGCCACATTGTGTTCAACGTGTGTCTCCGCATTTGCATAATATGTCGCGGAAAAAGTGTGTGTGACTTTGTGTGTGTGTGTGTGTCTTCAGGCTTTTGGATTGTTTACTGCTGGTCTCTCCCTGCCCCTGCACATGGTCGGCCCCTAATGCACTACAGCTGTTAGGGTCCCGACACAGGGGCCTCCCATCAACGGTTTCATTGTAATGGACTCTCTGTGTGTGTGTGTGTGTGTGTGTGTGTGTGTGTGTGTGTGTTCGTGTGTGTGTGTGTGTGTGTGTGTGGTGTGTGTGGTGTGTGTGTGTGTACATGCTTGCTTGTCCGTGTGTTTTTTCCTGTGTTTGTGCATGAGTGTGTGTTTTATTGAACATGAGTGTGTGTGTGTGTGTGTGTGTGTGTGTGTGTGTGTGTGTGTGTGTGTGTGCGTTCTTGCAGCATTGTGAATTTTTGCTGTTCCTTCTGGGTATTTTTTGTTCCTGTCTCTCTGTGATAGTCCGTTTCATCATTTGTGTGTGTGTGTGTGTGTGTGTGCACGCGTGTGCAGTGTTTCCTGTGGAACGAGAGGGATGGCGTGGGGACAATGTTCATAAGTATTTGTGATGGGTAAGAGGATTTGCTTTGTTTTTTATCTGTTTTATCTGCGCATTACATTATTAGCTTCCCTGTGATGATGATGAGAGAGAAAGAGGGAGAGAGAGAGAGAGATTTTGAGGATGGACAGAAGTGTAGACGTGATACAAAAACTTTTTTGATCACAAAGCAGAATGTACACTCTACAGTTCTCTGGTTTGTCAGTGAAGTGTATGAACTACGCTGCAGACTGAAGTCTCTACTAACAGTGACAAACAGAGTGACGGCTGACTCATATGAACGGGTCAAGCACGGGTTGAATGCGCATCAGCAGGTCCGTTTTGCAAACGTCTGGTCTATGAAATGTCTTGAAATGGCGCTGCATTTTTATACACTAAAAAATTAGTTATGGGTTGCATCTTTCTTACCAAGCGCCATCTCACTCCCTCTTCCCTCACACTCATAGAACTGAAGTTAACATTACATCCAGTAACTACCATTTTTCTTGTTCTTTTTTGTGGGGTTGGCCCACCACAGCAGAATGTTACCAGCGGAAACACTGGTGTGTGTTTGTGTTGCATAGCCTGTCCTTGTACAAGCAGCTTTCTCATGTCACCTCCCTCTAGCCCTCTCAAAAAACACAGATCACATTATGAACCTATGAATCACTTAACTGGCCCCTTTTGTTTCCGCAAAACAGTCCATTTTCATTTTCTTGTTCCCTCATCGAGAACGCAATACACCTCGGTGGCCTTGTTCATTAATATTCCTCAGCAACGTGTTTGAACTGCAGACAATGGCTTACACCTGAGAGGCTGATTACCCCGAGAGAACTTTGTGCCAAGCTTGTTTCCATGTCTTCTCTGTCGTCCTGCCTGTCTATGCTTTTGAAACACTCTTTCTTTGCAGCATGGCTTCATGAGAAAACCCTGACCTCAGGCTGATTGATACAAGCTCATTAGAAACATTTTTCTATGCACACTCTAACGCTTAGGTATGTTCACTGTTGCATTATCCTCTGTATCTTCTGTATTATCGCCTACATCTACTATATAATCCATTGTCAAGTCAGATAGACTTACGGCTAAGTTCATGGCAAAGTAAAGTCTGAAAGTGGCTATTAGCCATACCAAATGTGTGAATGGCAACAATATAAACGTCTATTCAAAATATGACAAACACAAGGCTCATTCCATAGCGGGTTGCCCAGGTCAGCTCTGCTCCGGTATGTTGACCATCAGCCGCATAATGGAGAAATTAAGTTTCTGTAATGCACAAATGAGGTTATCATTGGTTTTGCAGCTGTTTACGGGGCCAAGGAGAGTTTCGAATCGGAGCACAGTTTAGTCGGGGAATGTGATTAGATTTAGCCCTCCCACTGTATTCTCTCCATTTGACCATGAATTGCATTAGGTAAATAGAAAACTAATTCCACAGATTGTTGTTGATGTTGACATATTCCTATTGCTGTCTTATATACATGTACTGTACGAATACAAACTTATATAAATTCTAGCAATGTAAAGGTGGTAATTGATATCTTTGTTAACAGTCTGCCTAATGGCTTTGTGTGAATGTATCTTTATGCATGTAATAAAGAGAGATGTTTTCCTACCTAATTAAAGGATGAGGTCACATTAGTGCAAGTTGATTTCCCATGATACTCCCAGCCTCAGTTGCTCTCGAAAGAATATCTCATTTAAAAAAACAAAAAAACATACTGCGGTCCAAATCTTAAAAAAAAAAAACCCACTTTGTCAGGTTTGGCAGGTCTTTGAATGCAACTAACACCAGACAACGAGTAAGGTCCCGTCTGTAATGTTATCAGATGCTGTGAAGGGTTCTATTTAATGTAAAAAAATACATAAAAGAGAACTGGCACTGGTGGTGCACTGTGTGTGTGTGTGTGTGTGTGTGTGTGTGTGTGTGTGTGTGTGTGTGTGTGTGTGTGTGTGTGTGACACTGTGCAGTAGATACAGTGACAGGGGGCTCGCTTTCTCTACTTCTTCCTGTGTGTGTGTGTGTGTGTGTGTGTGTGTGTGTGTGTGTGTGTGTGTGTGTGTGTGCGTGTGTGCGTGTGTGTGTGTGTGTGTGTGTGTGTCAGTGTCTGAGTCTGAGTCTGAGTGTGTGTGTTAAAGTATCACAGAAGTGGCAGTCTGTCAGCTCTGCTTTTCTCTGTGCTCTCCAGAACAATAGCTGCAATAGCTGGATTGGCCGTATGTGTGACACGTAGACCACACAGTCCTAATAGTGACTGACAGCTCTAAGGGCTGGAAGCAGCATGCACTCACTCACACACACACACACACACACACACACACACACACACACACACACACACACTGTACAGTACATACACCTGAGGACACAATGGGTGTGGGTGATTGGTGAGGGTTTCAGTCAGTTTGTGTGTGTGTGTGTGTGTGTGTGTGTGTGTGTGTGTGTGTGTTCATTCATGTATGTGAGCTTCAGCATATGTTCTGTTGAAAGTGTTCAGCTGTCTTCTCTTCAACAAAACTGTTCCATCTCGCAGACTCAAATGTCTGCCTCTTCTTGCTGCATAAAAACAAAATGCATTATACCTGCAAGGCTGGTCCTTGTCGTTGTTCTACATTAATACCTAATGGCATAGAAAAATCATATTAACGCATTCTATTTAAACTAATGGCTACAAATGTTCCTGTATTTAAACATGGGGCTGGTAGGAGGGGGAGAAAGGGTGAACATGGACTCAATCGACAGTGATGGAGAAAAAATGTTAGAAAGTACAATTTATTTCAAGATAGACAAATATAGTGCCAATAAAGTTTATATGTAAGTTCTTACATGAATTCAAGGTCTCCCCAAACATTATTGTTTGATCATAATGACAATCAGTAAAAAGTAAATAACATTTAGAGATGCATTGTTATTATTTGAATGCATCAGAGATGTGATTTAACTTTTTTGGACATTGTAGCAGGGCATCCAGCTGCCGCAGAGAGAATATAATTGCTTCGAGCTCAGGGTACCTCATATTAATCAATATATTAGTGTCAAGGCTTGTTTTACGTCCACTGTTCTGTTACTTGATTCTGTTAGCGAAGCCAATCATGTGAAAAGCACGATACAGCTTCACTTTACTAACATAGTGGAACCAAAGGGACAGTAAAAGAGGCTGGAACAACACCAGTTAACTAATTAAGCACGGGTGATCTCTAAGGCATTTTAAATATGCAGTAAAAAGTATTACTTTTAGCTTCTCTTTTCTTTGTTCCGACCGTGAAAACTATAAGGTAGATTATCACTTTTAACAGAGGTTTCCAGGCTGCAGTTGTGATTGTGTCTTTATGTTTTAAAGGTCTATCAGTATTGCAATGTATTGTAATCAGTTAAAGCACAATGTACTGTCATTACCCCTCTTAAAAACTATCTTTGAAAGGGAGAAATAAGAGTCCATTATATGGGAAGATACTAACCCTTCATATGTGAACATCCAATAAGACAATTAGAGGAGTGTTTTTATGCTCTGTTGATGCAAGCCTTAATAAAATACAGTAGATGTGTTCATGTGAACTACCTTTGGAACAACATTAATGACTCATAGAACAGACAATCCACATAATTTTTTTTTGAGTTTGTGGCAAAATAACAGCAATCGAAAAAAGTTTACTGAGGACAAATTCCAAATATCTGCTGGTTCGAGGATCTTAAAGTGGAGTAATTGAGTAATATAATTGGGTTCTGAACTGCTGGTCCGACAAAATAACCAATTTCGGAACACCACCAAGTTGCAACCTCAACCCAAAAGAAGCAAAAAGCTGCAAAAAACACTTGAACATTTTTCTAGTATTTACCTCTTCATTCATAGAATTTCTGTTTGTGGTAGAGGAAAACATGTATTACAACTTAAATCCCAGAGGAACCATAAACATAAAATTATAAAAGCAGAGCAAATGGAACAGACAGAAAAGTGCTTATGCTTCAAATAGTTTACTTTAGTTGAACTGATTGATTCATTTTGCTTCTTGTTGCATAATAAAGTGCATGAGGGCTTGCTGTGGTCTAATCACTCTGAAGTGTGTCTACATGATCTGTGAGTGTTGTCTGAGTGTGTGAAAACCGTGTGTATGTGAGAGAGAGAGAGAGAGAGAGAGAGAGAGAGAGAGAGAGATGGACTTGAGGAAGGGGGCAGCACTGCTGTGCATTTGCACTCAGAGTGATGAGCCCTATGGTCAAATGGCCCCTCCCCTTTGCTCTCAAACACACACACACACACACACACACACTGGGCGACACAGTAAGAGGCTCTGCTGCTGGCCCTTTAAGAGCTGAGCCTAGATCTCACAGCTTACAGCGAGGGAGGGAGAAGAGGAGGGACAGAGGCAGAGAGAGAGAGTGAGAGAGGGTGTAAGGCTGAAAGTGTGTGTGAGTAGAGAGACAGAGAGGAACACAGAGAGAGAGAGAGAGAGAGAACGAGAATCAGCAGTGTGTGTGAGAGGTTGAAGGATCACTTCTATCCCGTTTTGTTTTGGGGAGACTAACCTTATTCATCTGAGCATTTGTGGGACTGTTTTATGTTGTTGTTGACAAGAGACACGGACCCTTACTCCAGCATGCTCACTGAGCCTGAGCTACCTCAGGAGTGTAACAGGTACGTACCGCTTTCTTACACACACACACGCACACACACACATACACACACACACACACATACACATACAAACACACACATTCACGTGGAGCCCACAGAGACAGAGGACAGGACAAAGCGGGACAGAGCTAGGGAGGGTAGGGAGGATAGGGCTAGAAAGTAGAAAGGCATGTGTGTGAAGAGAAGACTCGGTCTGTGTGTGTGTGTGTGTGTGTGTGTGTGTGTGTGTGTGTGTGTGTGTGTAAAGCATGCAAGTGTCTCAACGAGTCGGCGAGTCAGTTTGAGGCTGGAGAGTGTGTGTGTGTGACAGTGTCAGAGATGGTAAAGGAGAGTTGATGATTGACTCCTATTCTTTTGAAAGAGATACCATATGCAAAGCCGGGGCAAAGCAGGCATTATATATATATAAATAAATAAATAAAAGTGTGTGTGTATTCATGCATGTTTTTCCTAGAAGTAACAGAACTGTCCCTCCTTTCCTCCTCAGTTATGTTGATTCAATTCAATACCTCCATAGACAAAGTGCTTAAACTGGTAGTGTGTGTGTGTGTGTGTGTGTGTGTGTGTGTGTGTGTGTGTGTGTGTGTGTGTGTGTGTGTGTGTGTGCGCACGCGCGCGCACGCGGGAAAGAGACACTTAAAGAGAGATGTGTGTGTGTGTTTGTGTCAAAGTCAGAATGTGTGATCCCCTCCTCTCTTCTCATCTCCACTGCTCACCACAACTGTATTAACTTTATTAACTTCTGCTTTACTCTATGAGCTGTTTATACTTGACTTTCTCTAACAGCCTGGTGCTTACAACAAGTCAAAACGATATAGAGAATTCCTTCATTTTTTTAAAGACAAAAAAATGAAGATAAAGACAAATGAAGAACTTTTTCAATCCGAATTTGTGATGTTTGCACACTGCCCTCCTGCTCAGCCTCATCTTTTGACATTTAATTATTTGTGATTTATTTTTCACCTAATCCAAATTCAATACATGCAAACCCCTCAGTAATCCTTTTGTCAATCTGCATGGTAGTTGTTGTTGTTGTTGTTGTTGTTTTCTTGCCTTATGCTAATGGTAATCTCACTGTGCCCCTCTGATGTTTGTGCGGGCCCGCTTCATTTAGAGATGCGAACCTTCTAACCTTGCCATTTTTCCGACACTGTCAACACAAGTGGCTTTTGCCTGTGGAATAATGGCTGTTTGATGCTAATGCTGTGAGAGACAGATTATGTTATAATACCCGGCGTTTTAATACTAACATACGCAAACACACCCTTCTCCTACTTGACTTTTATTGCATTAAAGTAGCGCTCTGTTTTGCCCGATGAAACTAATCTTTTGTTCCGAGATAAACTGGGGTCGGTGGGGTTGGGGAGAGGGAGGATTTCAGGGGACCCTTTGAATTAAGAACACATTTTAGATGTGGCAAAAATGTGTTTTTAATAAACCGTTCAATCCGGCAAAGTGGTTGAGGAGAGAAAAAAAAAAAAAAAGATAACAACAGCTAGGAGGAATTAAAAATTTAAAGGATTACACCGAAAAGCAGAATGTATGGAGATAAATGCAGGGATTACAATGACTTAGGAGGAGAGCGCTTAAAACTCTTGCTTTCCAGTAATGCACTCCATCACTGTGTCTCTGGCCGTGTGTGTGTGTGCGTATATGTGTGTGTATGCGTTCGTATGTGGATATATGTGTGTGAGCTATAGAGGGGTATCTTCCATTCCGTGTGTGTGTGTGTGTGTGTGTGTGTGTGTGTGTCTGTGTGTCTGTGTGTCGAGCAGTAGTCTCTCTGCGGAGCGGAGTGTGTGTGAGTTGCCAGTGTGTGTGCTCTCCAGCCTCGGTGGTCGCGATGCTCTCGGTTCCTGCGTCTCTGTAAGTGTCCGCTCGCCTTCTTCACCCATGCTTCTTCTTTAATCCTCTCACTGAACTTACTCTTCTTCTACTTTTCAACACTTTTTCCCCTTTTCCTCTTTTTCTTCTTCTCTTCTTTTTAAATCAAATTGTTGTTCAAATTCACTTGGCAGTTTTTGATTGAAAATAGCCGATGATGGAGAGTTTGTCGGAGTTTTTAGAAGAAGGTTTTTCTGAAAGGAAATGATTGTTCTTTTAGACATGAGCCTGAAATTAGAATTTTTTAAAATGTACTTTGAGGCTTAGAAACATCATTTTTCTGTTCTCATTTTATTTAAGTCAACAAAAGTCTTGTGATATGGTTTTCATCTCTACTTGCTCAGCTGTTAACATGTTTTATTTCATACATACAAAGCATGAATACTCTGATTTATGTTATTTGATATTCTAATTTTGTATTCTAATTATGTCTTCTATGATTTGAACTATTTTTTATTTTTTATTTTTTTTTTTGGTTGTCCGAAGCGCTCGGCTTTTGTATAAAAATTTCCAGTCGAAGCTGAAAATAGTGGAAACAGACTGCGTTTGCTTACACAGCCTCATTTGTTCGCACAAACAGAACAGAAATATACACATAGGGAGAAATGGAGAAAAAGCCAAAGCAACCAAAACACAGAGGAGAGACATTTTGAAGGAGCTAGTCTGGCAGTGGATGGAAAGATGCAGGGAATGATGTGGTCAAACTGACACATTCCTCTCCGATGAACAAGAAGAAGGACTAGAAGAAGAAGCAGGGTTACAGAAAAGTGCGAGTGCCAGAGATTAAGAGGGGGGGATGTTGAGGAGGTGAAGGAGGAGGGAGGAGAGGAAGAGGTCTCTGTCGATGTGGTGTTAAGCCAGTGGTGGATTTTCACACCCCTCCATTTGTCCCCTCCGTTTATTGGGGTGTGTGTGTGTGTGTGTGTGTGTGTGTGTGTGTGTGTGTGTGTGTCCGTGGTTGTGTCAACACTTTGAACGGTTGAATCAGGACAAACTCAGATTATACAATCTGACATTACTTGCGTCGCACTCAGCAACAAGGACTGTGTCAGCAGCCTGAAGGACTTTACTTCATTTCATTGAGACAAACTTTTTTTTTTTTTAAATAATTAAATCTGATCATTTTCAGCGGTTAAAGAACATTTAGTCAAGTACTGTACTTAAGTTAGATTTTAAGGTACTTTACATGAGTATTTCCATCTACTCATCTACTAAATATTGTATTTATTTACTCAACTGTATTTGTCACACAGCTATAATTACTGCAATATTTACTTTGAAGATTTTACATACAAAATAATGATCAACTTCTAAATATGATGTATCATTATAGATCCCATTAGTATATAAAGTGGTTAACATTGGCTCCCCAATGATCACTTAAAACAGTAAGATGCTGCGTACACAATAATGTACTGGTAATAATAAACTATTATCAATATATATATATATATATATATATATATATATATAAATATATATATATATGTGTATGTATATATATATATATATATATATATATATATATATATATATATATATATATGTGTATGTATATATATATATATATATATATATATATATATATATATATATATATACATACACAGTATAATGAAAAAAAGCCAGTCGTCATAATATGTACCTTTACTTTGAAAACTTAAGAGAAAATTGTGCTGATGATACTTTTACAATAGTAAAATGTTGAACGCGGTTGTGTGACTTTTAATGGAGTGTTTTTATAGTGTGGCTTTCTAACTTAATCTCTACTACTGCTGTTAATTTGTATTTATTTGAATAATTAATGACTTTTATTTTGTAATTATAGTGGTATGGGCAGTTTTTAAGAGAAATTCTTGTGGCCCATGATAAAAACATGTTTCCAATTTAAGTGAGCAGTGCTACTTCCAGTGTGAGTGTCTCTGTACTTCATTTAAAAGGGCGAGATTAAAGTGGTGTGTGTGTCTGTGTGTTTGAGGAAAGAGAGAATGTGTGTGTGTCTGTGAAGAAGAGAGAGAGCGAGTGGAGTAATTGAGTAGAGTGTCCGTGCTCGGCAAACTAATGCGCCATTCTGCCCCTGTCTTCCCCTGTGGCCCTGTCCGGGCCTCCCTCTCTCCCTCCCTCCCTCCCTCCCTCCCTCCCTCTCTCTCTCCCACCACCACCTCGGACTGGAGGCCATTGTCTGGGCCATATTGTCTGTCCCCAGAGAGCCTTGATAACCGTGTCTCCATCCACGGAGCGGGAGGGGCAAAAAGAAAGAAAAGGAAAGAAAGAACGATAGACCGAAAAATACCAGAGGAGAATGCTAAAGCCCCTCCACACACACACACACACATCTCCTCCCCCACTTCCTCCCCTCTCTCAGCACACTCCCACCCTTCACCCCTCTAACTCTCTCTCCCCCCACGGCCTCCCACCCCGGTGCGATCAGCTGACTCTCTCTGATAGCCAATAGATGAAACTGGAGGGGGAAATATATGGCTGCATTGGTTCTTGCTGTTGTTGTTGTTGTTGTTGTTTCTAGATGGGGGAGCAGGGTGGTCTGGGATAAAGGGGAGAGAGTGATGGAGTCCTAAAAGTGACTGGGAGAGAGAGAGAGAACATGTGTTTGTGTGGAAAACAGAGACAGACAGAGGTGTCCCTCCAAGATAACTAGAGTCTAGTCATGTGACATGAGGTCACAGGGGAGGGGTCAAAGGTCAGGTGGAGGTATTGCATTGTCAACAGAGCAGGAAGCTCCAGCAGAGAGAGTGTGTGTGTGTGTGTGTGTGTGTGTGTGTGTGTCTGTTTGTTTGTTCAAGGATTTTACACTTGACATCCCTCTTTCTCTCTCCATCTCTTCTTCCATTTCTTCAGCCATCCATCAATTTAGACAGCTTGTCTTGCAGTAATCCCACTCTGTTGCTCCCTCTTTCTCTCTCACTCTCTTTCTCTATTGCTCTCTCTCTCTCTCACACACACACACTCACACACACACACACACACACACACACACACACACACACACACATCATTTACCATCCTTCCAATCTACAATAGGAGACAGTGTTAGAGGCTTGGAGCTCGCTCCCAGTGCGCCACAATGAAACCTCTGTCTTTCCAGGTAGTGAGGGAGGAAGAGAGTGAGGGAAGATTGAGTGGGAGAGGGAGAGAGAGGGAAGGGGGGGGACGACGACGACGACGAAAGATAGAGGCCAGCTGGGAGTGTGTGTGCAAGTATTTGTGTGTTGTCATTTATGTGAGAGAATGAGCTCGTATTTGTGTGTGTGTGTGTGTGTGTGTGTGTGTGTGTGTGTGTGTGTGTGTGTGTGTGTGTGTGTGTGTGTGTGTGTGTGTGTGTGTATGTGTGTGTGTGTGTGTGTTTCTGGTTTACAGGGGCAGGCCAAGTCGCTGACAGTTAGACAAATGTTGTGACTCCTTTATGGATTGCTTAACATATGCAACACAAATAGTGCCCTGGCACAACAATGGAAAAACACTGTCCCTCGCTCAATAAACATTATGCAGCGTCTCCCCCTCGCAAAACACCAGGGGAGTGGGGCCGGCGTCCACCGGATGCACTTCTCCTCTATCTCCGTCTATGTCTTTTCACCCCCTCCTCCTCTCATCCCCCCCAAACTCACTCCTTCTGCCTCTCTTCTTCCTTTTTCTATAGCAACACTCAAGATTTTCCCACGAGTTGTCTTCGCTTGGCCTTAAACTAATGACGACAAACCAAACTCAAGTTTACAGATAGATGGATGGATAGAAAGATAGATACTGTAGATAGATAGATAGATAGATAGATAGATAGATCGATCGATCCTTTCTTCCTTTCCTTTTCATTCCTCCCTCCCTCTGTCCATCTATCCAACTTTTTTCCATTCGTGACTCAGTGTAAAGACATAAATAAGGTTTTAAAGCAGGAAATAAAAGCTGAAAACATGACAAGGAAAGTATGTGAAGCGATGCCTCCATGGTGACTAAAGTTTTGGGTGGATGAATGGACAACAGAGACAGACAGAAAAAGACAGAGAGAGAGGTAGTCCCAGAGGCCACACGGGTTAGCCCACGTCTTTTGCGCCCACCCCCTTCTCTCTCTCTCTCTCTCTCTCTCTCTCTCTCTCTCTCTCTCTCTCCACACACACACATACAGTACACAACACATGACTGTCTCCAGCGTGTGTGTGTGTGTGTGTGTGTGTGTGTGAGTAACAGCGGTGACATTAGGTTGTGTGTTATTGCCTTTTGTGGTTAAGCTGGACAGGAAACAGGGTTTGGGCTGTCGGCCGCCGATTTAGGGCACCTCACAGAGGATGCTTTGTATGTGGGAGGCTAAGTGTATGTCTGCGCCTTTGTGTGTGCGTGTGCGTGTGTATATAAGGGTGTGTCTGTATGTATATGAGCATATACAGGCAAGACCTGTGTTCTCCCTGTTAAACACTGTTTATAGTGGAGAAAGTCATCAGGGAAAATCCAGCATTTAGCAGCATTTTACATCAATACTAACAAGCAGAAATGGTTTCCTTCACGACGTAACGGTGCACACTGTAAACATCTTTGGAAATCCTTTTTTACATTGGCATTTTGCATATGGAAATTTGCAAGGTCTCTGGACATTTGGCTTTTTTCCACACTCTTTGTGCAAAATGTAAACTTTTATGCTTAGAAGTTCTTAACGCCTGCTTTTAAAGTCTAATAAAAAAATCAAATGCTTGTCAAGAATATTAAAAACCTAACAGAGCCGCACTAAGAGAAAAAGGAATATCATTGACTCCCTCCTCCCGGTCCTCCCTCTCTTAATCTTTATCCCTCTATCTCAGCCTTCCCTCTATGTTGCTGCCCCACTCTTCCCACTGTTCAAAAGGACAGCCTATAAATAGATATTAGGCAATATCCTTAAGAGTCTGCATAGAGAAGAAGGGAGAGAAGAGGGAGGGAGGGAGAGAGGGAGGGAGGGAGGGAGGGAGGGGAGAGAGGGATGGAGCGACATTCTTACAAACAGCTGATTGTGTAAAGAGGGAACAGTAAGTAAGACAACACCGGGGGAGGGAGAGAGAGAGGCAGGAAGACAGAGAGAGGGAAAGAGCAGGAGGACAGACGATGTTAAAATAAGTTCAAGAGTGTGTGACGGAGAGAGATAGAGACAGAAAGAGAAGGAGAAATCGTTTTGAAAGCTGAGAGAAGGAATAGCAAATGCAGCGAGAGAGAGAGGGGGGGGGAAAAAAGCGACGGCAATAAAGCGTGTGATAGCACGACGCAGGGGGAAACATTTGTTTAAATTCCCGTCTGAGGTGTCATACGGATGTAAATGTTGCGGTCGGCTCCTCCAGGGCAAAACGCCCTGGGTGCCTTATCTAAAAGGCACATTCCGCTCAACTATTTTGATATGCCCTTCCATTCCCTTAAAGAACAATTTCAAAGATAGCTCACATTTCCGCGCCAATAGACCCGCACCTGAGTGACAGGCAGGCAGTTCTTAGCAGTCACAATGTTGCAGGGAGATACCCCCCCCCTCTCCCACAAATGTCACTTTGACTCTTGACAGCACTTTGGAATTAGCCGCCGTGCTTATTTTTACTGTAGACCATTGGATTCGACTGACTGTACAGCGTGTGTTTGTGTAGTGGTTGAAATAATGGGTTGTAATTTAAAGAGGCTGAGCACGCACACACACACACACACACACACACACACACACACACACACACACACAAATACATGTAGATGCACACACACTTTACTGTGGAATTCTCCAGAGGAGGCTCCCACGCTCCCTGAAAGCTTGTTCTGAGTAGAGGAGTTAACAAGAGCAGTTAGCACCATGATTATGTTAGCAGCCAGACACACAGAGCGAGAGAGCCGGGCGTGTGTGTGTGTGTGTGTGTGTGTGTGTGATAGCCTGTGACATTTCTGCGATGGCTGCTTTGTCTTTCTCTCACTCTTCAATAAAGCTGAAACAAATCTTTTGCCCCCATTTTGCTTAATTCATTCGATTTGTGTGTGAGTGAGCAGCCTCTCTCACGCGTCCATAAGCTTGCTGCCTGTACTGTATTTAAACACGCTTGAGTGTGCGCGAAACTTGCCGCTGCTGACGTGCCAACATGAAATGGACGCGTTGATTACAGTAAGCCGAGGCCAGGAGACGGATAACCACCGTCCATGGCGATTATTCGGCCTGTTAATGGACGTACGCCGCTGTCCGATTAGTGACTTAGCAGCAGTGGACATATGTGATATGAGAGAGACTTAACTGAGGAGCCGCTAATCATGAAAAAGCCAAGGGGAAGTGGCGCTTTAATCTCAGCTTAGCTCTCTCACCGTGTGTGTGTGTGTGTGTGTTTTTTTTTTTTTCCTGCAATGGGAGTTTGGGAGGACAGACGAGACAAACGGCACATTAGAAATGTGTTTATTTGGAGTTTACTTATTCATTTTATCTGTAAATGGAAAAATACACTGCAATATTGTTGCACTGGTGTTATGTCATTTGAAATATCCCTGTGCTGCTTTGTGGAAAAGGCTAGCAGCATGTGTGTATGTATTAAGTGTGTGTGGTGTGAGGTGTTTCGATTTTTGCCGTTGTTGGACGGGGGGAAATTATGCTAATATTTTCTAATTCTGACCTGTACTACACAGCCCATTTATATACTTAACAAAACCTCATCTTTTTTAATCCTTGCATCGCTCGGCCCTTTCAAGCGGCTTCCTCCAGGTCTCCTCCAGGTCTCCGCCGGCATGACAGCCCTGCCAAACTTTAAATGAAGTAGCCGGCGTAACCTGCACACCCGCCGTGCCCAATTGTATAGTAATTCGACTTCAAAGACGAAACGGGAGGGAGAGGGGGATTTTATAGCCGGAGAGGAGCTGTGAACAGCCTCCCCATTCATGGACACCCATCTCTGAGGAAGTAGTAGCAGAGTATGGGAAGGGGGTGGACGGGTGTGAAGAAGAAGAGGAGCACAAAACAGCAAAAAGCATGATGAAATGTTTGCCACTGAGTTATTTCCGTCAGAAGAGAAAAGTGTTGTCTTTGGCCCACAGAGTTTTGAAGATATCTGTGTTGTTGTCCATGTTAATGTGTAACTGCTCTTGTCTATGGACTGCCTGTCCATCGAGATAAGTCAGTGTGGCTACTGGGGTTAAATGATGGATGATAAAATTGTAAAAATAAGACAAAAACAATAAATCCTCACATGCACAGTGAGGTTTCTGCAGCTGAGCCAAACTGTAACATTAGTGAGCTGAGAGGTTTCAAAGCTGACCCCAGGTCTGTGCGGGGTTATGGCCAGGCAGAAGTTTGCCCAGGACACAAGGGGAGGTGTGTATGTGTGTGTGTGTGTGTGTGTGTGTGTGTGTGTGTGTGTGTGTGTGTGTGTGTGTGTGTGTGTGTGTGTGTGTGTGTGTGTGTGTGTGTGTGTGTGTGTGTGTGTCTGAAACAAAAGGCCTGAGTGTGAGAGAGGGAAAGGAGGTAAAGTAAACAGGCAGTGATGAAGACAGACCTGCAGTGTTAGGGCCTCTGTTTAATGTATGCATACGTGTGTGTGTGTGTGTGTGTGTGTGTGTGTGTGTGTGTGTGCGTGTGTGCGTGTGTGCGTGTGTGCGTGCGCCATGTGGCTCAAAGCCCTGTAGTTTATACAGCTGGGTCTGCCGCTTACATTGGATGGTGTGTGGAATGACACGCACACACACACACACACACACACTTCTTTCTCCTCAGTCATTCTGGCATTAGTATCATAAATGTTATCACAAGACAATTTCAGTGTTAATATAAGTTGGTTTTAATGATACCCGCTTGCAGTTTTATCTCAAGTCCTTTGTCATCGCAAGAAATAAAAAGTCGTTACTGGTCATTTATGGCCCTACGGTTTTGCTGAGCAAGAGCAGGAGAAAGATAAAGAAGATATGTGTGTGTGGGTGTTTGTCTTCTGTACGCATTGTCCTACGTGAAAACACTGATTCTAACGTGTTCAGCATTATTGTGACAGGTAGAGTTTGATTAATCTAACCTCGATGAAAGCGTACCAAAAAAGTTGTTAAAGTTATAGATTGTAGTTTTGCACAATTTGATTTGTTAGCCAAAGGTGTATGTTTCTGTAATGGTGATTTTTCTGATTTAACTTCAGTTAAGTGGGTGCAATTGGACAACCTTTAAAAGCCCTGCGGAGGCCATTGAAACTCATACAAAGAAAACTAACTGCTTATCTGTGTTCCTGTAAACTTCTCAGCAATATACAAATAATAACAGCACTTTGTAAATTGGTTTCAATTATTAGATTATCTGTGAGATTTTTTTAATCTTCCAAAAACAATTAAAGGTAATTAAATTACATTTCTTTTTTTTCCTGGAGCTCATTTATTTGTGACCGTAACCTTTCCCCGCGATGTGGTAACGCTGCATGCTGCGTTTTGTATCCTGTCGCTCTCCCCGTCGCCTCCAGTGAGCAGCACTCAATATTGTTTGCCTTTCCACTGTCATGAGGTAAATAAGCAATGAATTAGTGGCAGTGGCTGCTCTGATGAACAATGCCAGATGTACAGTCCAGAGGAAACCAGATCAAGAGTGTGAGGGCAAGAATTTGAGAGAGAAAGGAGAGGTAGAGCAAATCAGAGACAGACGAGGTATGGATGGAGGATAAAGCTATGACGATCTAGGTGAATGAGATGCAGTGTAAAAAAAGAACAAAAAAATCCTGACTGGTCAGTCAAAGGGAGAGCAAGAATGAGCGGACTTTGAGAGTCAGACGCCTGTTGCTTATTTCTCGTTCTTCACCGCTTCCAATCACACACCCCTTCCCTCAAGTTTTCACGGTCCCTCCATCCACGCCTCCATCCCTCCATCCCTGTCATGCGTGGCCTCTGTGCAACTGAGCTTTAGCAGCCTATTACCCAGGGTCGTAGTCGCAGTGGCTTCAAGGCTGACAAGTGCATCTGAAAGCACTCAGGCGATGCTGGGAACCACATTCAATTCAATTATTGCCTCATAGTCACTGCATCCCTATTCAGCTGAAGTACAGCGAGACAAATGTACCTTGTGAGAGACAGAGTTCACCTAATATATGTTGCTTTATACCTTTTCCTTCTTTTCAAGGGAAACAAAGCCACAGTAACAAATGTAAACAGTGAGGCCTTCATGTTGTCCGCTTTTTTCCTCCAGTTTTTCTATTCTCCAGAGGTTTTCATAAACACATATTATTGTCACTGTGCATACTGCCCTCACTCTCTGTCTTTCTCTTCTTCTTTTTTCTCCCACTTTCCCACTATGTCTCTCTCTCTGAAAGCCTATTGTCAAGACATGGTCATTTCCTCCACAATGCCAGTGCAAGCGGGCTCCATTTGCAGTAATGGCCCCGTCTTTTGAAAATGTGAACGTTGAATGGACCCCATGCTAAACATACTGTAAGACCTGAGAGTGTGTATGAAGGTCTGCCAAGACGCTGGATGCTCACAAACCGACTGAAGGGGATATTGTGTGGACTGAACGAGCTGAATGTGTGACAGAAAAAACGTATCCAGAGAAAAAGGGAGGAAAGAGAATAGGTGCAGGTTGATGAGCTGAATGGGATTTGATGAATTCCTGCTGGGAGGACTTAAATATGTCTTCATGCAAGGTTCTTTTACAGTGAACACACAGCAAAGTGGGTACAAATGTAAAGTCCAGGAGTTTACAGGAGCTCGTTTTATCCACAGGAAGGTCCACACTTTGTGTTTTCGCCATCATATAACTCCAGTTGTCAACCTATTATATCATCCTTTGAATATTGCTCACTCTTCCCTTTGTTTTTCCTTCTCTCTCTGTCTTTCTATCTCCCTTCTTTTTTTTTTCCAGGATGTCTTCCAAGCGACCAGCCTCTCCATATGGGCGGACAGATGGAGAGGTAACCATGGCAACCAGCAGACAGCGAATGGAGGATGAAGATAGCGAGGGACTGGGCGGTGTCATCCACCTCCCCCTGGTCTCCTACTGCGGCAAGGTGTCCCCTCGCTCGCCCCCCAACCGCAACTTGGACAGCCCCCCTAACATGGTAAGGACAGCTACAGATTTTTCCATCCGATCTCGTTTATCGTATTGTGAAAGCAGCACCCACTTATGGGTGACGGCGGCCTTGAGCGCTGACTCAGGGTCACGCTATGAAACACGTGCAACATGTAAAGATGGTTCCAACCGGTGTGACCCACAGTGTCAGGTTTTGCTTCTCAACCCACCAGTGTAGTCACATTAGTTTGGTCTCATTTGGGAAACTTTATCCGTGTTGAAAACTTTAAAAAAGTTTCAATATTGTTTTTATAAAAACAAAAAAAAAAGATATTAGTAGAGATTATGATGAGATATGCACTTGTTTTCCCCTTCCTAGTAGTCCTTCTTAACCCATTGCACCCAATTGCCACAATTTGCATCAAAACTACACTGTTATTAGGAGTCATAACACAATCACACCTGAACACGCTGACATGATACACATATGTTAAGATTCAGTGTGATGTATTCAAATATGTCCGTCAAGAGTAAATAATACATCGGAGAAATCAGAGAAATATAGACGTTTCTTAAAACTTACTTGAGAATCTTGATCAGTATCTACATAATCCAGTGACAGATGTCTGTACATCCATGGTACACTGCAAACAGGAACTGCAAATAGCCAATTCGACTTTTAATTGTGCCAACCTGCCAAAATGTAAATATAAGATTAAAAAATGGGGCTCAAGTTGTAGCCACTGAATCCATGGGACCATTATGCTTCCTGTTTACATCCTCCATAGCATTATGGGAACTGTGTGTGGAGTGACCAAATGCATTCCTTTCCATAAGGCATCTGCCTCGATCTGCCTACGTGTGTTTGAGAGGCTCGGGGTGACCCCTAGGGCACAGACCCCAGATTAGATCATGTTCATGATAATCCTGGCCTCCAGGGTTTTAGAGGGATAGGCAGCGCTGAGGGCAAACGTAGCCCTTTGTACTTAATACAGTTATACAGTCTGGATCTCAAACTCCGCTTTAACATTGGTATGTTGTTTACTCCTCTAATGGTGACTGAGAGTCCCCTTTTAAACCCAAACACAAAACAACGGCACAAATCTCAAACAATGACAACAATGAAATGTATGTTTGGTTTTTGGACATGAAAAGAGTGAGATTTCTAAAGAGGCAGAAATCGACTTTCTCTGCGTGTGAAAAGCAGTTTGGCGCTGGGAGCTGGAGTTTTTATTATATTTCAGAAATGGGAGAAAAAAAAATGAAGGTTCAAGGCTACTGTTTGGGGGCACACAAGTTTTTGCTTTTATGTGCGCGCCACCAGCCGTCGCCTTGAGCCCATTTGATGCACAGTTGCGTGACTGCAAAATGTGAGCCATTGCAGTGAGTCATTTTTTTCGGGATGAAGTGTGACATTGTGGTGGTGGTGGTGCTGTATGTAAGGCTCTGTATGTGTACATGAGTGTGTGTGTGTGTGTGTGTGTGTGTGTGTGTGTGTGTGTGCACGCGCGCGCGCGCAGCGATGTTTTCCTGCATGTGACTCATTCCTCATTCTATACATGTGGTATGATTTACAATGCATGTTCAGTACATAAGTGTGATTATGTGACTGTATAGGGTATTACGTGTTGCTGGTATGCATAATTTAGTTTTTTTTTTTAAATTATGTTTGCACAACAAAATGTTGACTATCCACCGTGAGAAACATGTTATTAACATTTAAGGGCATCTGTTAAAGGATTTTGTCCTTTTTTCTTAATTTAAAAACAAAATGTAAACGACTCCTATATGTTTGAACCAAAACTCTTTATGGTGTTTTTTCACTCACAGCGTGCATACACAGCTCACTGTCTTCCCTTCTCCTGAGCCCTTACCTTGATACACACCTTGTCACAGCAGCGCTCTGATAAACACCATCGACCTTTCCCCCATACTGACCATAAATGCCCTGCATGCTGTAAAACAATGAAACAGCGCTAAGGAGCTGTAATGGAAAGCTAATTCTGTAATTTGCCCGCTGATTAGCCTGCAGGCCCCTCCCACGGTGGACTCTGCATGTGTGGCAGGTGCCGACTGTAAACCAAAGTCCTGGGACCATGGGGGAACACTCAGGCGTGGAAACACACACGCACACACACACACTCTGGCTTATCTGTTGTTGTAGAGGACAGTGATTATATTATTCCTTGTTCATTTAGATTAAATGAATTTAGATTTATCTGTTGTATTTACACTACAAAATATGTATTTAAGCAAATATATATAACTATCATTAATATTGCACAGAATTGTCGTTATCACTGTCCTCCAAGTCATTATGAAGACCCCACTAGAAAAATTCATAAATATCCTCAAAATGACACACAATTGCTTTCGAGTCCATTAATTGACAGCAGAAGGGAGACAGAGTGTGTGTGTGTGTGTTGGGAGGTGTGTGTGTGTGTGTGTGTGTGTGTGTGTGTGTGTGTGGGGGGGGGGGGGCTATTATACACAGCATAATAGCTGATGTGGCTTATGAAGTGGCAAGCCAGGGTGTATGTGTCTAGCGGGTGGGATGGGGGCTTATCCGACTGCCTGCTTGGCATGTTGTAAGATGTGTGTTAAGTAAGGTAAAGGGGGAGGGGGGGGGGGGGGGGTTACAGCGCCAATCCCTTCGATGCTGACTGTCAGGGAAGAGTGGATGAAGAGAAATAGAGAGAGAAATGGAGAAGTAGATTTACACTGTGGCGGGGGTGTCGGCGGGACTCTAAGGGGATGGGGTGGGGGTCTGTCTCTCTCAGGGCAATTGACGTAAAGTGATAGGGGGAAGTAAATGGCTCATAGGCGACCGGTTGACTTGGAAGTGAGGCAGCGGGGGAGAGCGAGACGAGGGGGGGGGGGATTACAGCTTTATCTTGTCATAGTAAATTAACACGGCGGCGGAGACGCACTCAGCTACACACTGACCTCTTCATCCCGCCTGCCTCGCCTGCCTGCTCGGCTTTGGCCCGGCCGCTTTACCTGCCTGCTGCAGCTGCACACACACACACACACACACACGCACACACACACACACACACACACACACACAGAATTTGAAAAAAAAAAAGCACTCGCACACATTTTAGAAAGCTTGAAAGGTATCACATTATTCACTTTTAAAATTTTGTTTTTTGTTAACCCTGGCTCTAGATGAGAATTGTGCTTTTTTTTTGTAATGGTTTGCAAATGAATGTAGTTCAGCTAAAAGGGTGTTTTATTTAATGTGAAGTTCTCACCGTGCTGGTGGACCCTGATTGGCTGAGAGCAGTTCAGTTTAAATGCCTGATGGGAAGGATTGTAGCGGTAGTTCAGTGAGGTCAGCCAATCAACACAGAATCCAGTTATGATGCAGAAGAGTTAGTAGAGGATGGATTTTTGTTTTGACCTTATTCTCCAGTAAATGTGAAAATTCAAACTTATAACTGCTTTTAAATCTGTAGTGCAAAATACATTTCTTTATTTCTTCCTTTCTTTCTTTTAGGTCTTTTATGTTTGTTTTGGGAATCCTTGCAGACAAAAATGTTTATACATCAGGCAGAGGCAACCATCTTCTCTCTTAAATGTGTTAATGGACAAACACTAATTATTTCATTAACAGGCGAGATGCACACTACCATGATAGAGAACTATAAAGATATTTCACCAGGCATTATTTCTTATTTATTTTCCTCCCTGAGCTATCTCTTGTCCCTTTTTTGTATAATTTGAATGTGCAATTGTGTGTGTGTGTGTGTGTGTGTGTGTGTGTGTGTGTGTGTGTGTGTGTATGTGTGTTTGTAAATTTGACAGATTTAACACAGTCATTGAGCAGTCTTGAGACACAGTGGTCACACTTAATTTCTCATGCCAGTGATGCACTAATGAATCAACACACGCCTGCCTGTCAACAGCGAGGGGTCGTGGTAAAATATACTAGCGTACATTTTAGCCAAACTGCTATTTAAAATACAGCTGCATGTTTTTTAGATAAGGAAAGGGCAAGCGTGTCATTAGACATAAGTTCAAATATACAATTAGAATTAGGACATTAAAATGAATCAAGTACAATTTTAAATGTGTGGTTTTCCATGGAAAAAGCTCCACCATATTGTTGGAACAGGAGGATAAAAGTAATGCTTGTCTCAGCCTGAGGGACCTCGAAGTCAAAACTGACAGTGTCTGTGTTTAGCCATGGCATGTAAAGGGATTTGCTGCATGTGTGTGTATGTGTGTGTGTGTGTGTGTGTGTGTGTGTGTGTGTGTGTGTGTGTGTGTTTTTGGCAGTGTAATCGGAGGTGTGTTAAGTGTATGTCGTTGAGATTGGCAGCTCTAGCAGGAGAGCTAAGTCCTTACCCCCCTGCAGGAGTGATCAGTGACATTCTCTTGGTGTGTATTTGTGTGTGAGCATTTTAGTTTTGAGCAGCTGTTTCCAGTTCTTCCTACTGCCACATTGTCCATGCCTTGATCCACAACGACGCGCCAAGCATCAAATATTGTTTTTCACACATACACCTTGCACAGCCCCAGACATAGAGAGAGAGAGAGAGAGAGAGAGAGAGAGAGAGCAACAGAGAAAGAGGAAGGGAAATAGAGGAAGACATTAAAAAAAAGAACATGAACAGCAGCATCTGTGCTGGCTGTAGGGGAAAAAAAATAGCATTTGGATTTTTTTTCTCCTCGTTTTCTGGCAAGTGTTACGTGTTTTTAAACCAACCTCCCCTCACAGATGAGCTTAAGAAGACAAAAGTTGTTTAATTCGGTTCCATTGCAGAGGCTGTAAAAGGATAAAGAGAGTGAGGCGCAATTTTTACTTTGTTCCAGTCATTTTGGAAGAGAATTGACATCTGCAAACTAAAGGCAGAACCGCCCACACTGCCAGCCTGCCACATCCAGTGCATATAAATACATATATGCAGGCACTTACACATTAACACACACACAAACACACACACACACACACACCTACAGGCTATGTGCACTCATAGTGTCACACATATACGCACAGAAATGGCAAAATAAAATAAATAAACATGCTCACACGCATGCACTGAGAGCAGGGCATGAACGTTTACACTATCCAGAATTTCTGTTTGTACTTATGAATAAATGCATGTTGATGAGAAAAGTTTTTGCAACTGGAGTTATTGCAGGAGCATGTGGCCGCGCGGTGAGTGACACCCGTTTACAATAGAGGAATCTGTCTTGTGTCTTGTCTTTAAGATCCCTCTGTCTTGGACTTTGCAAATCGCCGGGGTAAGAATGTCAGCAGGGCACATGGATTATCATTATATGCTGGGAGGTTGATGATTTGGGGGGGGGGGCTCATAAGCCATTTAAGTTGCCTCTGGGATAAGTCTGTCTGTCTGACTCTACACATAAAAAAATGTCATGGGCCCTAATTTAGCAGATCTTTGAAGAAAGCTTTGGCTCCCTGCTAATTCCCCTTGATTTGGAAATGACCTTCATTGTTGGACGCGGCGAGATGACATCTCCCTGGCAGATTTTTCGACCGAGCGAAGAGATCAGACGCCCCCCCACCCCCCCACCCCCCGTATTCTTGTTCTGTTTGTTTTGTTTGTGCGACATCTTTCTCGAAAGAAAGAGTGCGGCTGTTTTAAGTAGGCGCTGGATTAGATAAATGGGATGTGACAGGTGTGACCGCTGCCTTCAAGATGCCTGCCTCTCTCTCTCTTTTTCTCTCTTTCTCTCTTACTCCATGTATCTGTCAACTCTCTCTCTCTCTCTCTCTCTCTCTCATTTCCTCTAATACCATCGCCTCTCATTCTCTCATTCGCCTTTCGGTCTTTCTTTCTTTCTTTCTTTCTTTCTTTCTTTTCGTTTCTTATCTTTCATTGACTTCTACCCACTTACACTCCTTCTCTCCCTCTGTCTCGTTGCATTTGCATGTCGCTGATGCAACTCGTAATCACAAAGCCGCTCATTTGAAGTCTGAATTTCCCTAATCTGAAGAACAGGACAGGGTGAAGGAAAAGAAATGAGTCAAGGAGGAAAGACAGGATCAGGTCGAGCCGTCACTAGGTCAGGTGGTGAGCGGAGAAGAGTAAAGTCTTTCAAGAGCTTTAAGATCACAAGACACGTCCCCCGCCAGCGCAGCACAGCCCTCTGCCAGTGTGTTAGGAGCCTCCACAGCGACTGGTTGACGCCTCATCAGCGCGTCATATATATACGACTGTTGAAGCCATATCATCGCTGTCACCCTCTGTCCCTCCGTTACAATGCATGTGCAAGCGCACCGAGGAGAGAATTAGTGAATTATTGAGAGTGCTGACTTATTCAGAGTGTTGAAACACACAGCGCCAGAGAGAGAGAGAGAGAGAGAGAGAGAGAGAGAGAGAGTCAGTCAGTGGAGTGTAGAAAGTGACAATGAAAGTGTCGTGAATATTGAAAGCCTCTGCGTGGCTTTATTCTTGAGGAGTTTGCTCTTATCTTCTGCGCAGATGGATGAAAATGAACTCTGCCTGTACTATAGAAAAGATTTAAACCTGGGATCTAGATGACTTCATTGTGGACTGTGATCTCAGTATGAAGTTCCACTTCCACCAGCAGCCTGCGAGTTAATGATTAAAAAAAAAAAAATCTCCGCCCTAATACACTGTATTGTCATTAATGCGGCTGGAACGTACAAGTATTAACCACAGCGACACACAGACAAAGAGAAGTATGTGTGTGTCACAGGTGGCGTGCTCCATATTGTAGTTGGATGAGCCAAAGATTAACCATGTGGACCGTTGACCCTCACGTCTACAAAGAGCTGAGCTGACGGACTGACTCACTTGTTTCTGTAGTTAAAGAGCACAACACACACCTTAAGACACCTGTGTGTGCATGTAGGAGGATACTGTACGCGCCCGAGAGTCTTTCGGTGCATTCAATGCACGTCACTCATCTATATGTGTATGTGTGACAAACAGGCAGTGTGTGTTCTCTTCTGAAGCTGACGCTCTCCTCCTTCTCAGTGTCACTGTTAATTGGGCTTAGCCGGCATTAAATCTATCATGCGGGCTATCCAAACAAACACAGGTTTTATTTGGTCAAAGATTAAGGTGCTAGGCGTTACTTACCAGTCAGCTGCTGTTGTGTTTTTTTTCTTTTCTTACTGTTCATTCATCCAACTTCATCAAAGTTTAATTTAAATGATCCATTCACGATCATGTAAATGATGAAAGATGATAATAGCTTAAAGATCCCCATCCCTAAGTTTTAAGACAAGTTCAATTACTTTATTAGAAAAGAGTGCAATTTTTCACGATTAGGAATTTAAGAATACATTTTTTGTATTTATGAGAAGATTATGATTTCCAAACATCATCACACTTAATGTTATGACTGTGTAAACTTTAGACACAAGACAGTAGGATAATTATTCCACACAGACAGCTTGGCGAAAGCCACAGAGCTGTATATATTAAATGTTTTTATCATGCTGATTGTTGTTTTGTCATTCCTTTCATAAATTTATGGAAATTATTTGACACCTCTCCAAAGCTTTGTTATGGGATCTATTTTTTTTTTTTTTTTTGTGATTTTCCTGTTTGATGGAGTTGCATCCTCAGCATTAATTGTCACCAATTGTAGGAAAAATGTAGCGCAGCGCAAACAACTTGGGCTTGGGCTTTGGTACAGCAGCGTTGGACGTCCCTCAAAGCCGAGCCGTTGAAGGCTTTGTAATAAAGAGTTTGAATGACTTAAGAGTGTGCGGAGTCTTTTTGCTGTTGTTTCATGTGCTCGTTCTGTCAAGTACCTCCAAGTCAGTCAAATGCAGATTTCCGAGGATGTGAGAGAGACAGAAGAAGAAGACGACGAAGTGTGCCCTAACTTGAGATAACTGGCCAGGGATGACAGTTGGTTGCAGTGAGCTATGAGAAGCGGAGATGGAGAGAATAAAGAGAGTAAGAGAAGAGTGGAGGAGGATTGAGATAATGAAGGTTGTGTGCCAGCTCCTCCTCCGCCTCCTTCTCCTTTTTTTCCTCCCAGTTTGTTTATTTATGTCTTAAAGTTTAGGTCATTTTTGAATCGAGTAATTTACCTCTTCCTTTCCCTTCTCCCTCCTCCTCCCCTTCCAGGAGCGGGACTGCACTAAGGGAAGCTCTCTGAGTCCTTACCCCCAGCACAATGCTACCTCACCGGGTAAAGAGGATGGCGGAGGCGGAGGGCGGCCCTGCAGCGACGGGGGCTCGGCCACAGGTACCCTGGGGACCCCCGAGAGACGCAAGGGCAGCCTGGCAGACGTGGTGGACACACTGAAACAACGCAAGATGGAGGAGCTGATCAAGAACGAGCCAGAAGGTCAGTGATGAAAGGGGATGCCTGTGCGGCCAGATGTGTGATCCGCGAATCCCCGCCATCTCTCTGGCTCCGCGCCGCTGTTTTATCACACTCTGTTGTCCCTTCTCTCGTTTCTGTCTTGTTTTCTCTCTATCATTCTCC
>NC_050192.1:23858923-23863923 GCF_008315115.2 Sander lucioperca | reverse complement strand
CAGCAGCAGCAGGTTCACAGCCCTAGCGTGGGAGCGGGCGAACGTCTTTATGTGATTTCCACCCTTTGTCGGTAATTAGTTAGTTGTATAAATTAACATGAGGTGCAGCAGGACTCTCACAGCCATTGTTTGTTGCGATCATTCTTCTCGCGCTGGGAAAAGGAAGGCGAATGAAACGAAACAGAGGGGGAGGTTGAAAGAGAGAATTGGGTTTTTTTTATTCACTACAAGCGAAAAAAGAAAGTTCAGGGAAGCCAGAAAAAGCAAGATTTTGTCCTGTTGGCCAATTAAAGGGCTCCAAATACACGGTCAACATTCGCTAAAGAGAAGTTGACATCATGCTTATGAGACTAAGTCTGCCTTGAACCTCTTCCGAAGGAGATTTGAACTCCAAGTTTTTTTATGCTACCCCTCCTATCCTGTGACCTGGCAGAGAAGAAGAAAACCTTCGGTGGTGAAATTCAAACATTCTTTGCCCAGAAAGATCACAGTATTGAAAAAGAAAAGGGCAAGCTTTTGCACCAATAAAACTCACTTTGAAGCAGACAAAGAGCTCGAGCTTCATGTTTTTTATGTGTCTTTATTTGTCATTCTTTCCGGTTATCCGAGTGTGTCAGTTAACTTCACCGCGTTGGTAGTAGACAGAGGAAAAATCATCACGGACATGGCTTACAATTCAAATCGAGTCAATTTGGTTTTTTCTTTTGTGGCATGAGAAACAGGCAACGTCATGGGGCGAACCTGAGGCCTATTGTGGGGCAGGCCATTGTTGGCTCGATGAAAGGCGCATTCAAGTCACTTTTCTTATTGAATTGTTTTGCGTCTGCTTTTCAACGTGGCATTCTCTCTCCAGCCTTGCGCGAGACAATCAGGGGGGATGAAACTCCTTTCTACCATTCTTCCCAGTCCAGATGAGCGATATTAAGGAGATGAATAGTGTGTGTGTGTGTGTGTGTGTGTGTGTGTGTGTGTGTGTGTGTGTGTGTGTGTGTGTGTGTGTGTGCGTGCGTGCGTGCGTGCGTGTGTCTGTGCGTGTCTGTGTGTGTGTTTTGGGGGGAAAAGCAGTGCCCCAGCTTTTGTCCAGCACATGAGCATAAAGGGGCTTAGAGAGAGGAGAGAGGGTCCTATGGTTTTCCTGATTGTGTGTGTGTGTGTGTGTGTGTGTCTGTCTGTGTGTGTCACTGGCCTCCCGGCGTGGCATTAACTTAAGGACAAAGGCCTGAGGTTCATGAATCAGCCAGGGCTTCCATAGCATAGCTATTGTGACCTACCCTCTGTCCTACAGTACAGTGTGTGAATGTGTGTATTTTTCTGTGTGTGTTGGTACCTGGTGAGGAGGCAGGTAGGAGGAGTATTTATGTGTGAATTTTCCGCATTTCCTGTGTGTCATACAATTATATGAATATGTTTGGGTGGCTTGTGTGTGTAAGCGTGTATTGGTGTGAGTCAGACTGTCCCACATAAAGGCCTCCTGTCACCGACTCCCAAATGTTAGACAGGCCCCAGTGTGTTGGCATCCACCCATTCACTTCACCATTCAGCGCCATGTCCCATGACCAAATCAGTGGAATCCATGATTTATCTATTCAGCTTTCTCATAAACTCTCTTCATTTGCACGCCCTGTTGTTGTTTTTCTTCTATTTCTGTGATTTTCCTTTCTTGGTCTTTTCTCCCATTCCCATGGAGAGACAGAGGAATGTTTTTATGCTGCAAAATGGCTGCAAGATGAATGCATTTTGTACAAAGTGCAGCCGACTTTTTTCCCTCAATTACTTTATCAAAAGGATATGTAATGCAGCTGAAAAATCTTGAAACTTTTCGTTGAGGCACTTAAGCAACAAAAACACTCATTGTGGAAAGGAATTGCTTCCTGGATGTCTACCAGTTTCCAAACGGCCAGACGACTGCACCCTCAAACACTTTTACTTCAGAAGAAGAGTTGTCAAGTTTGCGAATAACTTATAATAAGTATAATCTTCCATTAATGAGTTTACTGACACACCAGCAGTTACTTTGTGACTAGGTGGATGTCACATTTTGGAATAAAATGCTTGATTTTACATCTTGACATAGTGCCATAGCAAAATATAAAAGGCTACTACTTTGCTGCGAGCTTTCCATACATTTCTATTAAAATTAAAATATTATAGTGTGTGCGTGTGCGTGTGTACATGGAGGCATTTCTAAGTTTGCTTAAAATAAAGGGTGTAATAGGTGGTAGGGTAGAAGTTGCTCATAAGTTCTGCATTTATTACTTTTTTTCACAGTTTTGTATTGCGGGCTCAATTACAACAATTTGTAACTCTTTATTTTACGGGTGCGTAATTTCCTAGGCAGTTTCCTGCAAAGAACTATGTAATTTGGTCCTAATCATAGGTACAATAGAGACAAAGTTCTTCTGAGACAGTCATTTTAGTCCGAGTTTATTTAGGTGTGTTGAGGTTTGAAGCAGTTGGTAATTTCCAGTGGGGAAAAAAAACATCTAAACCCAAGTTAATCATTATTCATTGATTATTTGAAACATGTATTTCTGTATGTTGACTTGTATGCCTGCCTGTAGACAAATTTCACATTTTTGCTTGTTCAGCTGACCTTCTGTGCACCTTCTTAAAGACTCTCTAGGTTAGTATTTGATTAGACGAAACTAATTGGAAGTGTTCCAATTGAACACTATTTCTATTTTACCTAGGGTATGATTTTCCAAAAACACTTATCTCCAGGAAAATATGAGGAAATTATACACCCGTAACATAAAGGGTTGAAGAACAATTTCTTATATGTTAATATGTTTTTTTTTCCATGTATACAAAGAGCAACCACAAACCAATACAGGAAATAGAGCTTAGTAAAACATAAGCAAATTAACCAGGCTAAACAGATCTAGCTGTGATAACAGGCATGGCAGGTTGATCATATTCAAGCAAGTTTCTTGGCACCTCCAGATAAAAGTGACTTCACCTATTGTGATGCATATGTGCATCTACAGTACATATTTGCATGCATTTGCTTATGTGTTTATGTGACCTATATAAACAGGTCCTATACCGTAGGTGCACATCCACAATTTAATGGCAGCTTCATGGCAGCATTTGAGCTTACTGTAGGCTATAATGTACTTTAAATAGACTGTACGTAAGCGCTGTGTTAGAGCTTATTAGCTGTGGAGATTCAGCCTGTATGTGTGCAGCTCCATGCCCTAATGTTAATGTGTGTGTGTGTGTGTGTGTGTGTGTGTGTGTGTGTGTGTGTGTGTGTGTGTGTGTGTGTGAGACAGAGACTACACCCCAGTTTCTCCTGTATAATCCATGTAGGCTTGTGTGCAAAGCAGCACAATCTTCTTAGGACAGTTTTACATCTCAGCTCCAACACACATCGGAGCTGTAGCCCCCTATCACCTATGTCAGCAGTGTCCAGCGCAGGATTTAAGGCCTGACATGGATGCCTGAGTGGAGGAGCAGGATTGGTGTGTACAGTATCACTGCATAGATCTTGTTAGATTGTCTGCACACACGGCTGTAAAAAGACTCATACACAGTATGACGCCCCACTCGTGATGACGAACGCACCAGCCTGTGTGACCTGACCGAGGAGCTACCCATGATGCCTCAGGGGTAGCGAATGGACACGTGCCAACGATCCACGTAATTATCGCCCACGGGCCACCCTTACTGTTTTCCGCTCCCTCTTGTATAACAGATGTCAAGATGGTGTGCATACTGTCTGTGTAGCTTTAGCACTTCAGTCAGTCAGAGAGCAACAAGTCAGTCTACTAGTTACTCAGTCTTTCAATAGGTCGGCCGGTCAGCTAGGGAGGAAGCCAGCCCCACAATGCATCAGCCGGCTTGGCAAGAATTCAGCCACTCAGCTACTCGGACATCTATTCACTCAGCCGGTCCGTCAACCAGTCACTGTGTCAGTCTTTAAAGCCACAGGGTCTATATTAATTAACCTCTGGCTTGCTGGTCAGAGGGCGGGTCCCGCAGATGAAGTGCTGGTGTCTGTGTTGTCAGCCTCAGGGGGCGTGACCCCAAGCCCACAGCGCACCCTGGCCTTATTTGAGCCAGATGTTGGGAGACAAGCATTCCGAGCAGCCCCCCTCTCCTCTCCTCTCCTCTTCTCTCCGCTGCATTCTTTTTCATTCGCTGCTGCTTGGCCATCAGCAGCCACTCATGTCGGAGCTCTGATGCTCCTCTGGATGGATCGCTGCTGCACTTCTCTGTCTGCCTGTCTGCTCCCCCCTAATCCCTCTTTCTCCAGCCGTCCTTCTCTTTTCCTCCCTGTGGGATCCCTCTATCCATCCATTCACCTCTCCCCTCCCTTCCCTCTATTTTCACCCCACCCTCCTTGTTTGGCCCACTGCCCCTTTCCGTTTCGCTCAGGGGAAAGAGTGCCGTGTGTGTGTTGCCTGGCAGCATGCCTGCTCTCATCCCCCCCCCCCCCTTCTCCTACCTCATTCTCTCTCTTTCCCCCTCTCTCATTCCTTGCTTTCCATCCTCGCCCTACGCTCGCTTCTGTTTCTCTCCTCTGCCACCTTTCCCTCCATCCTTCTCCTCCTACCTCCTTTTGTCCCCCTCACTCTCTCCACCTGCTTATAATCACTCGCCCCTACATCTCTTTCACTCCCGGGCCTCCATTCATACTCACTGTCACACTCTCTCCATCTCTCTCTCCTCCCTCCTCCTCCTGTCCCTCCCTCCCTCGTCTCTTCCTCGGCTGGGCTCAGGAGCAGTGAACAGGTGTTGTCTTCTTTTGATTTGGGTGCGTTCGGATTAATGCTGTCAGCTCAGCTGTTAAAACAACTGCCACCGCCAGATGCCAGTCAGTTTGGGGCTGGAGCTGTCACCTACACACACACACACACACACAAACACACACGCACACACACACACACACACACACACACACACACACACACATATACACACACACACACACACACACACACACACACACACACACACACACACACACAAACATCCAAACATACGCACACTCAGAT